>NW_027619941.1:0-25457 GCF_964187855.1 Myxine glutinosa
TGAAAAACCACTTTTCGCACTTGTGTTGGTGCAGGAAACCACTTTTGCACTTGTATTAGTGTGGAAAAATCACTTTTCGCACTTGTGTTAGTGTTGAAAAACCACTTTTCGCACTTATGTTAGTGTTGAAAAACCACCTTTCGCACTTGTGTTGGTGCAGGAAACCACTTTTGCACTTGTATTAGTGTGGAAAACACACTTTTTGCACTTGTGATAGTGTTGAAAAACCAATTTTCACACTTGTGTTAGTGTTGAAAAACCACTTTTCGCACTTGTGTTAGTGTTGAAAAACCACTTTTCGCACTTGTGTTAGTGTTGAAAAACCACTTTTCGCACTTGTGTTGGTGCAGGAAACCACTTTTGCACTTGTATTAGTGTGGAAAAAACACGTTTTGCACTTGTGATAGTGTTGAAAAACCACTTTTCGCACTTTTGTTAGTGTTGAAAAACCACTTTTCGCACTTGTGTTGGTGCAGGAAACCACTTTTGCACTTGTATTAGTGTGGAAAAAACTACTTTTCGCACTTGTGTTAGTGTTGAAAAACCACTTTTCACACTTGTGTTAGTGTTGAAAAACCACTTTTCGCACTTGTGTTGGTGCAGGAAACCACTTTTGCACTTGTATTAGTGTGGAAAAAACACTTTTCGCACTTGTGTTGGTGTTGAAAAAACACTTTTCGCACTTGTGTTAGTGTTGAAAAACCACTTTTTGCACTTGTGTTAATGTTGAAAAACCACTTTTCGCACTTGTGTTCGTGCAGGAAACCACTTTTGTACTTGTATTAGTGTGGAAAAACCACTTTTCGCACTTGTGTTAGTGTTGAAAAACCACTTTTCGCACTTGTATTAGTGTGGAAAAAACACTTTTCGCACTTGTGTTGGTGCAGGAAACCACTTTTGCACTTGTATTAGTGTGGAAAAACCACTTTCGCACTTGTGTTAGTGTTGAAAAACCACTTTTCGCATTTGTGTTAGTTTTGAAAAACCACTTTTCGCACTTGTGTTGGTGCAGGAAACCACTTTTGCACTTGTATTAGTGTGGAAAAAACACTTTTTGCACTTGTGATAGTGTTGAAAAACCACATTTCGCACTTGTGTTAGTGTTGAAAAACCACTTTTCGCACTTGTGTTAGTGTTGAAAAACCACTTTTCGCACTTGTGTTGGTGCAGGAAACCACTTTTGCACTTGTATTAGTGTGGAAAAAACACTTTTCGCACTTGTGTTAGTGTTGAAAAACCACTTTTCGCACTTGTGTTAGTGTTGAAAAACGACTTTTCACACTTGTGTTAGTATTGAAAAACCACTTTTCGCACTTGTGTTGGTGCAGGAAACCACTTTTGCACTTGTATTAGTGTGGAAAAAACACTTTTCGCACTTGTGTTAGTGTTGAAAAACCACTTTTCGCACTTGTGTTGGTGTTGGAAAACCACTTTTCGCACTTGTGTTGGTGCAGGAAACCACTTTTGCACTTGTATTAGTGTGGAAAAAACACTTTTCGCACTTGTGTTAGTGTTGAAAAACCAATTTTCGCACTTGTGTTAGTGTTGAAAAACCACTTTTCGCACTTGTTTTGGTGCAGGAAACCACTTTTGCACTTGTATTAGTGTGGAAAAAACACTTTTTGCACTTGTGATAGTGTTGAAAAACCACTTTTCGCACTTGTGTTAGTGTTGAAAAACCACTTTTCGCACTTGTGTTAGTGTTGAAAAACCACTTTTCGCACTTGTGTTGGTGCAGGAAACCACTTTTCGCACTTGTGTTAGTGTTGAAAAACCACTTTTCGCACTTGTATTAGTGTGGAAAAAACACTTTTCGCACTTGTGTTGGTGCAGGAAACCACTTTTGCACTTGTATTAGTGTGGAAAAAACACTTTTCACACTTGTGTTAGTGTTGAAAAACCACTTTTCGCACTTGTGTTGGTGCAGGAAACCACTTTTGCACTTGTATTAGTGTGGAAAAAACACTTTTTGCACTTGTGATAGTGTTGAAAAACCACTTTTTGCACTTGTGTTAGTGTTGAAAAACCACTTTTCGCACTTGTGCTAGTGTTGAAAAACCACTTTTCGCACTTGTGTTGGTGCAGGAAACCACTTTTGCACTTGTATTAGTGTGGAAAAAACACTTTTTGCACTTGTGTTGGTGTTGAAAAACCACTTTTCGCAATTGTGTTAGTGTTGAAAAACCACTTTTCGCACTTGTGTTGGTGCAGGAGACCACTTTTGCACTTGTATTAGTGTGGAAAAAACACTTTTCGCACTTGTGATAGTGTTGAAAAACCACTTTTCGCACTTGTGTTAATGTTGTAAAACCACTTTTCGCACTTGTGTTGGTGCAGGAAACCACTTTTGCACTTGTATTAGTGTGGAAAAAACACTTTTTGCACTTGTGATAGTGTTGAAAAACCACTTTTCGCACTTGTGTTAATGTTGTAAAACCACTTTTCGCACTTGTGTTGGTGCAGGAAACCACTTTTGCACTTTTATTAGTGTGGAAAAACCACTTTTCGCACTTGTGTTAGTGTTGAAACACCACTTTTCGCAATTGTATTAGTGTGGAAAAAACACTTTTCGTACTTGTGTTGGTGCAGGAAACCACTTTTGCACTTGTATTAGTGTGGAAAAACCACTTTTTGCACTTGTGTTAGTGTTGAAAAACCACTTTTCACACTTGTGTTAGTGTTGAAAAACCACTTTTCGCACTCGTGTTGGTGCAGGAAACCACTTTTGCACTTGTATTAGTGTGGAAAAAACACTTTTTGCACTTGTGTTAGTGTTGAAAAACCTCTTTTCGCACTTGTGTTAGTGTTGAAAAACCACTTTTCGCACTTGTGTTGGTGCAGGAAACCACTTTTGCACTTGTATTAGTGTGGAAAAACCACTTTTCGCACTTGTGTTAGTGTTGAAAAACCACTTTTCGCACTTGTGTTTGTGTTGAAAAACCACTTTTCGCACTTGTGTTAGTATTGAAAAACCACTTTTGGCACTTGTGTTGGTGCAGGAAACCACTTTTGCACTTGTATTAGTGTGGAAAAAACACTTTTCGCACTTGTGTTAGTGTTGAAAAACCACTTTTCGCACTTGTGTTAATGTTGAAAAACCACTTTTCGCACTTGTGTTGGTGCAGGAAACCACTTTTGCACTTGTATTAGTGTGGAAAAACCACTTTTCGCACTTGTGTTAGTGTTGAAAAACCACTTTTCGCACTTGTATTAGTGTGGAAAAAACACTTTTCGCACTTGTGTTGGTGCAGGAAACCACTTTTGCACTTGTGTTAGTGTGTAAAAACCACTTTTCACACTTGTGTTAGTGTTGAAAAACCACTTTTCGCACTTGTGTTAGTTTTGAAAAACCACTTTTCGCACTTGTGTTGGTGCAGGAAACCACTTTTGCACTTGTATTAGTGTGGAAAAAACACTTTTCGCACTTGTGATAGTGTTGAAAAACCACTTTTCGCACTTGTGTTAGTGTTGAAAAACCACTTTTCGCACTTGTGTTAGTGTTGAAAAACCACTTTTCGCACTTGTGTTGGTGCAGGAAACCACTTTTGCACTTGTATTAGTGTGGAAAAAACACTTTTCGCACTTGTGTTAGTGTTGAAAACCACTTTTCGCACTTGTGTTAGTGTTGAAAAACCACTTTTCGCACTTGTGTTAGTGTTGAAAACCCACTTTTCGCACTTGTGTTGGTGCAGGAAACCACTTTTGCACTTGTATTAGTGTGGAAAAAACACTTTTTGCACTTGTGATAGTGTTGAAAAACCACTTTTCGCACTTGTGTTAATGTTGAAAAACCACTTTTCGCACTTGTGTTGGTGCAGGAAACCACTTTTGCACTTGTATTAGTGTGGAAAAACCACTTTTCGCACTTGTGTTAGTGTTGAAAAACCACTTTTCGCACTTGTGTTGATGCAGGAAACCACTTTTGCACTTGTGTTAGTGTGGAAAAACCACTTTTCGCACTTGTGTTAGTGTTGAAAAACCACTTTTCGCACTTGTGTTAGTGCAGGAAACCACTTTTGCACTTGTATTAGTGTTGAAAAACCACTTTTCGCACTTGTATTAGTGTGGAAAAAACACTTTTCGCACTTGTGTTGGTGCAGGAAACCACTTTTGCCCTTGTATTAGTGTGGAAAAAAACACTTTTCACACTTGTGTTAGTGTTGAAAAACCACTTTTCGCACTTGTGTTGGTGCAGGAAACCACTTTTGCACTTGTATTAGTGTGGAAAAAACACTTTTTGCACTTGTGATCAGTGTTGAAAAACCACTTTTCGCACTTGTGTTAGTGTTGAAAAACCACTTTTCGCACTTGTGTTGGTGCAGGAAACCACTTTTGCACTTGTATTAGTGTGGAAAAAACACTTTTTGCACTTGTGATAGTGTTGAAAAACCACTTTTCACACTTTTGTTAGTGTTGAAAAACCACTTTTCGCACTTGTGTTGGTGCAGGAAACCACTTTTGCACTTGTATTAGTGTGGAAAAAACCACTTTTCGCACTTGTGTTAGTGTTGAAAAACCACTTTTCGCACTTGTGTTAGTGTTGAAAAACCACCTTTCGCACTTGTGTTGGTGCAGGAAACCACTTTTGCACTTGTATTAGTGTGGAAAAAACACTTTTCGCACTTGTGTTAGTGTTGAAAAACCACTTTTTGCACTTGTGTTAGTGTTGAAAAACCACTTTTCGCACTTGTGTTAGTGTTGAAAAACCACTTTTAGCACTTGTGTTGGTGCAGGAAACCACTTTTGCACTTGTATTAGTGTGGAAAAAACACTTTTTGCACTTGTGTTGGTGTTGAAAAACCACTTTTCGCAATTGTGTTAGTGTTGAAAAACCACTTTTCGCACTTGTGTTGGTGCAGGAGACCACTTTTGCACTTGTATTAGTGTGGAAAAAACACTTTTCGCACTTGTGTTAGTGTTGAAAAACCACTTTTCGCACTTGTTAGTGTTGAAAAACCACTTTTCGCACTTGTGTTGGGGCAGGAAACCACTTTTGCACTTGTATTAGTGTGGAAAAAACACTTTTTGCACTTGTGATAGTGTTGAAAAACTACTTTTCGCACTTGTGTTAATGTTGAAAAACCACTTTTCGCACTTGTGTTGGTGCAGGAAACCACTTTTGCACTTGTATTAGTGTGGAAAAAACACTTTTCGCACTTGTGTTAGTGTTGAAAAACCACTTTTCGCCCTTGTGTTAGTGTTGAAAAACCACTTTTCGCACTTGTGTTAGTATTGAAAAACCACTTTTCGCACTTGTGTTGGTGCAGGAAACCACTTTTGCACTTGTATTAGTGTGGAAAAAACACTTTTCGCACTTGTGTTAGTGTTGAAAAACGACTTTTCGCACTTGTGTTAGTGTTGAAAAACCACTTTTCGCACTTGTGTTGGTGCAGGAAACCACTTTTGCACTTGTATTAGTGTGGAAAAAACACTTTTCGCACTTGTGTTAGTGTTGAAAAACCACTTTTCGCACTTGTGTTAGTGTTGAAAAACCACTTTTCGCACTTGTGTTGGTGCAGGAAACCACTTTTGCACTTGTATTAGTGTGGAAAAAACACTTTTTGCACTTGTGATAGTGTTGAAAAACCACTTTTCGCACTTGTGTTAATGTTGAAAAACCACTTTTCGCACTTGTGTTGGTGCAGGAAACCACTTTTGCACTTGTATTAGTGTGGAAAAAACACTTTTTGCACTTGTGATAGTGTTAAAAAACCACTTTTCGCACTTGTGTTAGTGTTGAAAAACCACTTTTCGCACTTGTGTTACTTTTGAAAAACCACTTTTCGCACTTGTGTTGGTGCAGGAAACCACTTTTGCACTTGTATTAGTGTGGAAAAAACACTTTTTGCACTTGTGATAGTGTTGAAAAACCACTTTTCGCACTTTTGTTAGTGTTGAAAAACGACTTTTCGCACTTGTGTTGGTGCAGGAAACCACTTTTGCACTTGTATTAGTGTGGAAAAAACCACTTTTCGCACTTGCGTTAGTGTTGAAAAACCACTTTTCACACTTGTGTTAGTGTTGAAAAACCACTTTTCGCACTTGTGTTGGTGCAGGAAACCACTTTTGCACTTGTATTAGTGTGGAAAAAACACTTTTCGCACTTGTGTTAGTGTTGAAAACCACTTTTCGCACTTGTGTTAGTGTTGAAAAACCACTTTTCGCACTTGTGTTAGTGTTGAAAACCCACTTTTCGCACTTGTGTTGGTGCAGGAAACCACTTTTGCACTTGTATTAGTGTGGAAAAAACACTTTTTGCACTTGTGATAGTGTTGAAAAACCACTTTTCGCACTTGTGTTAATGTTGAAAAACCACTGCTCGCACTTGTGTTGGTGCAGGAAACCACTTTTGCACTTGTATTAGTGTGGAAAAACCACTTTTCGCACTTGTGTTAGTGTTGAAAAACCACTTTTCGCACTTGTGTTGGTGCAGGAAACCACTTTTGCACTTGTATTAGTGTTGAAAAACCACTTTTCGCACTTGTGTTAGTGTTGAAAAACAACTTTTCGCACTTGTGTTGGTGCAGGAAATCACTTTTGCACTTGTATTAGTGTGGAAAAAACACTTTTCGCACTTGTATTAGTGTGGAAAAACCACTTTTCGCACTTGTGTTAGTGTTGAAAAACCACTTTTCGCACTTGTGTTAGTGTTGAAAAACCACTTTTCGCACTTGTGTTAGTGTTGAAAAACCACTTTTCGCACTTGTGTTTGTGCAGGAGACCACTTTTGCACTTGTATTAGTGTGGAAAAAACACTTTTCGCACTTGTGTTAGTGTTGAAAAACCACTTTTCGCACTTGTGTTAGTGTTGAAAAACCACTTTTCGCACTTGTGTTGGGGCAGGAAACCACTTTTGCACTTGTATTAGTGTGGAAAAAACACTTTTTGCACTTGTGATAGTGTTGAAAAACTACTTTTCGCACTTGTGTTAATGTTGAAAAACCACTTTTCGCACTTGTGTTGGTGCAGGAAACCACTTTTGCACTTGTATTAGTGTGGAAAAACCACTTTTCGCACTTGTGTTAGTGTTGAAACACCACTTTTCGCACTTGTATTAGTGTGGAAAAAACACTTTTCGCACTTGTGTTGGTGCAGGAAACCACTTTTGCACTTGTATTAGTGTGGAAAAACCACTTTTCGCACTTGTGTTAGTGTTGAAAAACCACTTTTCACACTTGTGTTAGTGTTGAAAAACCACTTTTCGCACTCGTGTTTGTGCAGGAAACCACTTTTGCACTTGTATTAGTGTGGAAAAAACACTTTTTGCACTTGTGATAGTGTTGAAAAACCACTTTTCGCACTTGTGTTAGTGTTGAAAAACCACTTTTCGCACTTGTGTTGGTGCAGGAAACCACTTTTGCACTTGTATTAGTGTGGAAAAAACACTTTTCGCACTTGTGTTAGTGTTGAAAAACCACTTTTCGCCCTTGTGTTAGTGTTGAAAAACTACTTTTCGCACTTGTGTTAGTATTGAAAAACCACTTTTCGCACTTGTGTTGGTGCAGGAAACCACTTTTGCACTTGTATTAGTGTGGAAAAAACACTTTTCGCACTTGTGTTAGTGTTGAAAAACGACTTTTCGCACTTGTGTTAGTGTTGAAAAACCACTTTTCGCACTTGTGTTGGTGCAGGAAACCACTTTTGCACTTGTATTAGTGTGGAAAAAACACTTTTCGCACTTGTGTTGGTGTTGAAAAACGACTTTTCGCACTTGTGTTAGTGTTGAAAAACCACTTTTCGCACTTGTGTTGGTGCAGGAAACCACTTTTGCACTTGTATTAGTGTGGAAAAAACACTTTTTGCACTTGTGTTGGTGTTGAAAAACCACTTTTCGCAATTGTGTTAGTGTTGAAAAACCACTTTTCGCATTTGTGTTGGTGCAGGAGACCACTTTTGCACTTGTATTAGTGTGGAAAAAACACTTTTCGCACTTGTGTTAGTGTTGAAAAACCACTTTTCGCACTTGTTAGTGTTGAAAAACCACTTTTCGCACTTGTGTTGGGGCAGGAAACCACTTTTGCACTTGTATTAGTGTGGAAAAAACACTTTTTGCACTTGTGATAGTGTTGAAAAACTACTTTTCGCACTTGTGTTAATGTTGAAAAACCACTTTTCGCACTTGTGTTGGTGCAGGAAACCACTTTTGCACTTGTATTAGTGTGGAAAAACCACTTTTCGCACTTGTGTTAGTGTTGAAACACCACTTTTCGCACTTGTATTAGTGTGGAAAAAACACTTTTCGCACTTGTGTTGGTGCAGGAAACCACTTTTGCACTTGTATTAGTGTGGAAAAACCACTTTTCGCACTTGTGTTAGTGTTGAAAAACCACTTTTCACACTTGTGTTAGTGTTGAAAAACCACTTTTCGCACTCGTGTTGGTGCAGGAAACCACTTTTGCACTTGTATTAGTGTGGAAAAAACACTTTTTGCACTTGTGATAGTGTTGAAAAACCACTTTTCGCACTTGTGTTAGTGTTGAAAAACCACTTTTCGCACTTGTGTTGGTGCAGGAAACCACTTTTGCACTTGTATTAGTGTGGAAAAAACACTTTTCGCACTTGTGTTAGTGTTGAAAAACCACTTTTCGCCCTTGTGTTAGTGTTGAAAAACCACTTTTCGCACTTGTGTTAGTATTGAAAAACCACTTTTCGCACTTGTGTTGGTGCAGGAAACCACTTTTGCACTTGTATTAGTGTGGAAAAAACACTTTTCGCACTTGTGTTAGTGTTGAAAAACGACTTTTCGCACTTGTGTTAGTGTTGAAAAACCACTTTTCGCACTTGTGTTGGTGCAGGAAACCACTTTTGCACTTGTATTAGTGTGGAAAAAACACTTTTCGCACTTGTGTCAGTGTTGAAAAACTACTTTTCGCACTTGTGTTAGTGTTGAAAAACCACTTTTCGCACTTGTGTTGGTGCAGGAAACCACTTTTGCACTTGTATTAGTGTGGAAAAAACACTTTTTGCACTTGTGATAGTGTTGAAAAACCACTTTTCGCACTTGTGTTAATGTTGAAAAACCACTTTTCGCACTTGTGTTGGTGCAGGAAACCACTTTTGCACTTGTATTAGTGTGGAAAAAACACTTTTTGCACTTGTGATGGTGTTAAAAAAACCACTTTTCGCACTTGTGTTAGTGTTGAAAAACCACTTTTCGCACTTGTGTTACTTTTGAAAAACCACTTTTCGCACTTGTGTTGGTGCAGGAAACCACTTTTGCACTTGTATTAGTGTGGAAAAAACACTTTTTGCACTTGTGATAGTGTTGAAAAACCACTTTTCGCACTTGTGTTAATGTTGAAAAACCACTTTTCGCACTTGTGTTGGTGCAGGAAACCACTTTTGCACTTGTATTAGTGTGGAAAAACCACTTTTCGCACTTGTGTTAGTGTTGAAAAACCACTTTTCGCACTTGTGTTGGTGCAGGAAACCACTTTTGCACTTGTATTAGTGTGGAAAAAACACTTTTTGCACTTGTGATAGTGTTGAAAAACCACTTTTCGCACTTGTGTTAGTGTTGAAAAACCACTTTTCGCACTTGTGTTAGTGTTGAAAAACAACTTTTCGCACTTGTGTTGGTGCAGGAAACACTTTTGCACTTGTATTAGTGTGGAAAAAACACTTTTCGCACTTGTATTAGTGTGGAAAAACCACTTTTCACACTTGTGTTAGTGTTGAAAAACCACTTTTCGCACTTGTGTTAGTGTTGAAAAACCACTTTTCACACTTGTGTTAGTGTTGAAAAACCACTTTTCGCACTTGTGTTGGTGCAGGAAACCACTTTTGCACTTGTATTAGTGTGGAAAAAACACTTTTCGCACTTGTGTTAGTGTTGAAAACCACTTTTCGCACTTGTGTTAGTGTTGAAAAACCACTTTTCGCACTTGTGTTAGTGTTGAAAACCCACTTTTCGCACTTGTGTTGGTGCAGGAAACCACTTTTGCACTTGTATTAGTGTGGAAAAAACACTTTTTGCACTTGTGATAGTGTTGAAAAACCACTTTTCGCACTTGTGTTAATGTTGAAAAACCACTTCTCGCACTTGTGTTGGTGCAGGAAACCACTTTTGCACTTGTATTAGTGTGGAAAAACCACTTTTCGCACTTGTGTTAGTGTTGAAAAACCACTTTTCGCACTTGTGTTGGTGCAGGAAACCACTTTTGCACTTGTATTAGTGTTGAAAAACCACTTTTCGCACTTGTGTTAGTGTTGAAAAACAACTTTTCGCACTTGTGTTGGTGCAGGAAATCACTTTTGCACTTGTATTAGTGTGGAAAAAACACTTTTCGCACTTGTATTAGTGTGGAAATAACCACTTTTCGCACTTGTGTTAGTGTTGAAAAACCACTTTTCGCACTTGTGTTAGTGTTGAAAAACCACTTTTCGCACTTGTGTTAGTGTTGAAAAACCACTTTTCGCACTTGTGTTTGTGCAGGAGACCACTTTTGCACTTGTATTAGTGTGGAAAAAACACTTTTCGCACTTGTGTTAGTGTTAAAAAACCACTTTTCGCACTTGTGTTAGTGTTGAAAAACCACTTTTCGCACTTGTGTTGGGGCAGGAAACCACTTTTGCACTTGTATTAGTGTGGAAAAAACACTTTTTGCACTTGTGATAGTGTTGAAAAACTACTTTTCGCACTTGTGTTAATGTTGAAAAACCACTTTTCGCACTTGTGTTGGTGCAGGAAACCACTTTTGCACTTGTATTAGTGTGGAAAAACCACTTTTCGCACTTGTGTTAGTGTTGAAACACCACTTTTCGCACTTGTATTAGTGTGGAAAAAACACTTTTCGCACTTGTGTTGGTGCAGGAAACCACTTTTGCACTTGTATTAGTGTGGAAAAACCACTTTTCGCACTTGTGTTAGTGTTGAAAAACCACTTTTCACACTTGTGTTAGTGTTGAAAAACCACTTTTCGCACTCGTGTTTGTGCAGGAAACCACTTTTGCACTTGTATTAGTGTGGAAAAAACACTTTTTGCACTTGTGATAGTGTTGAAAAACCACTTTTCGCACTTGTGTTAGTGTTGAAAAACCACTTTTCGCACTTGTGTTGGTGCAGGAAACCACTTTTGCACTTGTATTAGTGTGGAAAAAACACTTTTCGCACTTGTGTTAGTGTTGAAAAACCACTTTTCGCCCTTGTGTTAGTGTTGAAAAACTACTTTTCGCACTTGTGTTAGTATTGAAAAACCACTTTTCGCACTTGTGTTGGTGCAGGAAACCACTTTTGCACTTGTATTAGTGTGGAAAAAACACTTTTCGCACTTGTGTTAGTGTTGAAAAACGACTTTTCGCACTTGTGTTAGTGTTGAAAAACCACTTTTCGCACTTGTGTTGGTGCAGGAAACCACTTTTGCACTTGTATTAGTGTGGAAAAAACACTTTTCGCACTTGTGTTGGTGTTGAAAAACGACTTTTCGCACTTGTGTTAGTGTTGAAAAACCACTTTTCGCACTTGTGTTGGTGCAGGAAACCACTTTTGCACTTGTATTAGTGTGGAAAAAACACTTTTTGCACTTGTGTTGGTGTTGAAAAACCACTTTTCGCAATTGTGTTAGTGTTGAAAAACCACTTTTCGCACTTGTGTTGGTGCAGGAGACCACTTTTGCACTTGTATTAGTGTGGAAAAAACACTTTTCGCACTTGTGTTAGTGTTGAAAAACCACTTTTCGCACTTGTTAGTGTTGAAAAACCACTTTTCGCACTTGTGTTGGGGCAGGAAACCACTTTTGCACTTGTATTAGTGTGGAAAAAACACTTTTTGCACTTGTGATAGTGTTGAAAAACTACTTTTCGCACTTGTGTTAATGTTGAAAAACCACTTTTCGCACTTGTGTTGGTGCAGGAAACCACTTTTGCACTTGTATTAGTGTGGAAAAACCACTTTTCGCACTTGTGTTAGTGTTGAAACACCACTTTTCGCACTTGTATTAGTGTGGAAAAAACACTTTTCGCACTTGTGTTGGTGCAGGAAACCACTTTTGCACTTGTATTAGTGTGGAAAAACCACTTTTCGCACTTGTGTTAGTGTTGAAAAACCACTTTTCACACTTGTGTTAGTGTTGAAAAACCACTTTTCGCACTCGTGTTGGTGCAGGAAACCACTTTTGCACTTGTATTAGTGTGGAAAAAACACTTTTTGCACTTGTGATAGTGTTGAAAAACCACTTTTCGCACTTGTGTTAGTGTTGAAAAACCACTTTTCGCACTTGTGTTGGTGCAGGAAACCACTTTTGCACTTGTATTAGTGTGGAAAAAACACTTTTCGCACTTGTGTTAGTGTTGAAAAACCACTTTTCGCCCTTGTGTTAGTGTTGAAAAACCACTTTTCGCACTTGTGTTAGTATTGAAAAACCACTTTTCGCACTTGTGTTGGTGCAGGAAACCACTTTTGCACTTGTATTAGTGTGGAAAAAACACTTTTCGCACTTGTGTTAGTGTTGAAAAACGACTTTTCGCACTTGTGTTAGTGTTGAAAAACCACTTTTCGCACTTGTGTTGGTGCAGGAAACCACTTTTGCACTTGTATTAGTGTGGAAAAAACACTTTTCGCACTTGTGTCAGTGTTGAAAAACTACTTTTCGCACTTGTGTTAGTGTTGAAAAACCACTTTTCGCACTTGTGTTGGTGCAGGAAACCACTTTTGCACTTGTATTAGTGTGGAAAAAACACTTTTTGCACTTGTGATAGTGTTGAAAAACCACTTTTCGCACTTGTGTTAATGTTGAAAAACCACTTTTCGCACTTGTGTTGGTGCAGGAAACCACTTTTGCACTTGTATTAGTGTGGAAAAAACACTTTTTGCACTTGTGATAGTGTTAAAAAAACCACTTTTCGCACTTGTGTTAGTGTTGAAAAACCACTTTTCGCACTTGTGTTACTTTTGAAAAACCACTTTTCGCACTTGTGTTGGTGCAGGAAACCACTTTTGCACTTGTATTAGTGTGGAAAAAACACTTTTTGCACTTGTGATAGTGTTGAAAAACCACTTTTCGCACTTGTGTTAATGTTGAAAAACCACTTTTCGCACTTGTGTTGGTGCAGGAAACCACTTTTGCACTTGTATTAGTGTGGAAAAACCACTTTTCGCACTTGTGTTAGTGTTGAAAAACCACTTTTCGCACTTGTGTTGGTGCAGGAAACCACTTTTGCACTTGTATTAGTGTGGAAAAAACACTTTTTGCACTTGTGATAGTGTTGAAAAACCACTTTTCGCACTTGTGTTAGTGTTGAAAAACCACTTTTCGCACTTGTGTTAGTGTTGAAAAACAACTTTTCGCACTTGTGTTGGTGCAGGAAATCACTTTTGCACTTGTATTAGTGTGGAAAAAACACTTTTCGCACTTGTATTAGTGTGGAAAAACCACTTTTCACACTTGTGTTAGTGTTGAAAAACCACTTTTCGCACTTGTGTTAGTGTTGAAAAACCACTTTTCGCACTTGTGTTAGTGTTGAAAAACCACTTTTCGCACTTGTGTTTGTGCAGGAGACCACTTTTGCACTTGTATTAGTGTGGAAAAAACACTTTTCGCACTTGTGTTAGTGTTGAAAAACCACTTTTCGCACTTGTGTTAGTGTTGAAAAACCACTTTTCGCACTTGTGTTGGGGCAGGAAACCACTTTTGCACTTGTATTAGTGTGGAAAAAACACTTTTTGCACTTGTGATAGTGTTGAAAAACTACTTTTCGCACTTGTGTTAATGTTGAAAAACCACTTTTCGCACTTGTGTTGGTGCAGGAAACCACTTTTGCACTTGTATTAGTGTGGAAAAACCACTTTTCGCACTTGTGTTAGTGTTGAAACACCACTTTTCGCACTTGTATTAGTGTGGAAAAAACACTTTTCGCACTTGTGTTGGTGCAGGAAACCACTTTTGCACTTGTATTAGTGTGGAAAAACCACTTTTCGCACTTGTGTTCGTGTTGAAAAACCACTTTTCACACTTGTGTTAGTGTTGAAAAACCACTTTTCGCACTCGTGTTGGTGCAGGAAACCACTTTTGCACTTGTATTAGTGTGGAAAAAACACTTTTTGCACTTGTGATAGTGTTGAAAAACCACTTTTCGCACTTGTGTTAGTGTTGAAAAACCACTTTTCGCACTTGTGTTGGTGCAGGAAACCACTTTTGCACTTGTATTAGTGTGGAAAAAACACTTTTCGCACTTGTGTTAGTGTTGAAAAACCACTTTTCGCCCTTGTGTTAGTGTTGAAAAACCACTTTTCGCACTTGTGTTAGTATTGAAAAACCACTTTTCGCACTTGTGTTGGTGCAGGAAACCACTTTTGCACTTGTATTAGTGTGGAAAAAACACTTTTCGCACTTGTGTTAGTGTTGAAAAACGACTTTTCGCACTTGTGTTAGTGTTGAAAAACCACTTTTCGCACTTGTGTTGGTGCAGGAAACCACTTTTGCACTTGTATTAGTGTGGAAAAAACACTTTTCGCACTTGTGTTAGTGTTGAAAAACCACTTTTCGCACTTGTGTTAGTGTTGAAAAACCACTTTTCGCACTTGTGTTGGTGCAGGAAACCACTTTTGCACTTGTATTAGTGTGGAAAAAACACTTTTTGCACTTGTGATAGTGTTGAAAAACCACTTTTCGCACTTGTGTTAATGTTGAAAAACCACTTTTCGCACTTGTGTTGGTGCAGGAAACCACTTTTGCACTTGTATTAGTGTGGAAAAAACACTTTTTGCACTTGTGATAGTGTTAAAAAACCACTTTTCGCACTTGTGTTAGTGTTGAAAAACCACTTTTCGCACTTGTGTTAGTGTTGAAAAACCACTTTTCGCACTTGTGTTGGTGCAGGAAACCACTTTTGCACTTGTATTAGTGTGGAAAAAACACTTTTTGCACTTGTGATAGTGTTGAAAAACCACTTTTCGCACTTTTGTTAGTGTTGAAAAACGACTTTTCGCACTTGTGTTGGTGCAGGAAACCACTTTTGCACTTGTATTAGTGTGGAAAAAACCACTTTTCACACTTGCGTTAGTGTTGAAACACCACTTTTCGCACTTGTGTTAGTGTTGAAAAACCACTTTTCGCACTTGTGTTGGTGCAGGAAACCACTTTTGCACTTGTATTAGTGTGGAAAAAACACTTTTCGCACTTGTGTTAGTGTTGAAAAACCACTTTTCGCACTTGTGTTGGGGCAGGAAACCACTTTTGCACTTGTATTAGTGTGGAAAAAACACTTTTTGCACTTGTGATAGTGTTGAAAAACTACTTTTCGCACTTGTGTTAATGTTGAAAAACCACTGATTGCACTTTTTTTGGTGCAGGAAACCACTTTTGCACTTGTATTAGTGTGGAAAAACCACTTTTCGCACTTGTATTAGTGTGGAAAAAACACTTTTCACACTTGTGTTAGTGTTGAAAAAACACTTTTCGCACTTGTGTTGGTGCAGGAAACCACTTTTGCCCTTGTATTAGTGTGGAAAAAACACTTTTCACACTTGTGTTAGTGTTGAAAAACCACTTTTCGCACTTGTGTTGGTGCAGGAAACCACTTTTGCACTTGTATTAGTGTGGAAAAAACACTTTTTGCACTTGTGATAGTGTTGAAAAACCACTTTTCGCACTTGTGTTAGTGTTGAAAAACCACTTTTCGCACTTGTGTTAGTGTTGAAAAACCACTTTTCGCACTTGTGTTGGTGCAGGAAACCACTTTTGCACTTGTATTAGTGTGGAAAAAACACTTTTTGCACTTGTGATAGTGTTGAAAAACCACTTTTCACACTTTTGTTAGTGTTGAAAAACCACTTTTCGCACTTGTGTTGGTGCAGGAAACCACTTTTGCACTTGTATTAGTGTGGAAAAAACCACTTTTCGCACTTGTGTTAGTGTTGAAAAACCACTTTTCGCACTTGTGTTAGTGTTGAAAAACCACCTTTCGCACTTGTGTTGGTGCAGGAAACCACTTTTGCACTTGTATTAGTGTGGAAAAAACACTTTTCGCACTTGTGTTAGTGTTGAAAAACCACTTTTTGCACTTGTGTTAGTGTTGAAAAACCACTTTTCGCACTTGTGTTAGTGTTGAAAAACCACTTTTAGCACTTGTGTTGGTGCAGGAAACCACTTTTGCACTTGTATTAGTGTGGAAAAAACACTTTTTGCACTTGTGTTGGTGTTGAAAAACCACTTTTCGCAATTGTGTTAGTGTTGAAAAACCACTTTTCGCACTTGTGTTGGTGCAGGAGACCACTTTTGCACTTGTATTAGTGTGGAAAAAACACTTTTCGCACTTGTGTTAGTGTTGAAAAACCACTTTTCGCACTTGTGTTAGTGTTGAAAAACCACTTTTCGCACTTGTGTTGGGGCAGGAAACCACGTTTGCACTTGTATTAGTGTGGAAAAAACACTTTTTGCACTTGTGATAGTGTTGAAAAACTACTTTTCGCACTTGTGTTAATGTTGAAAAACCACTTTTCGCACTTGTGTTGGTGCAGGAAACCACTTTTGCACTTGTATTAGTGTGGAAAAACCACTTTTCGCACTTGTGTTAGTGTTGAAACACCACTTTTCGCACTTGTATTAGTGTGGAAAAAACACTTTTCGCACTTGTGTTGGTGCAGGAAACCACTTTTGCACTTGTATTAGTGTGGAAAAACCACTTTTCGCACTTGTGTTAGTGTTGAAAAACCACTTTTCACACTTGTGTTAGTGTTGAAAAACCACTTTTCGCACTCGTGTTGCTGCAGGAAACCACTTTTGCACTTGTATTAGTGTGGAAAAAACACTTTTTGCACTTGTGCTAGTGTTGAAAAACCACTTTTCGCACTTGTGTTAGTGTTGAAAAACCACTTTTCGCACTTGTGTTGGTGCAGGAAACCACTTTTGCACTTGTATTAGTGTGGAAAAAACACTTTTCGCACTTGTGTTAGTGTTGAAAAACCACTTTTCGCCCTTGTGTTAGTGTTGAAAAACCACTTTTCGCACTTGTGTTAGTATTGAAAAACCACTTTTCGCACTTGTGTTGGTGCAGGAAACCACTTTTGCACTTGTATTAGTGTGGAAAAAACACTTTTCGCACTTGTGTTAGTGTTGAAAAACGACTTTTCGCACTTGTGTTAGTGTTGAAAAACCACTTTTCGCACTTGTGTTGGTGCAGGAAACCACTTTTGCACTTGTATTAGTGTGGAAAAAACACTTTTCGCACTTGTGTTAGTGTTGAAAAACCACTTTTCGCACTTGTGTTAGTGTTGAAAAACCACTTTTCGCACTTGTGTTGGTGCAGGAAACCACTTTTGCACTTGTATTAGTGTGGAAAAAACACTTTTTGCACTTGTGATAGTGTTGAAAAACCACTTTTCGCACTTGTGTTAATGTTGAAAAACCACTTTTCGCACTTGTGTTGGTGCAGGAAACCACTTTTGCACTTGTATTAGTGTGGAAAAAACACTTTTTGCACTTGTGATAGTGTTGAAAAACCACTTTTCGCACTTTTGTTAGTGTTGAAAAACGACTTTTCGCACTTGTGTTGGTGCAGGAAACCACTTTTGCACTTGTATTAGTGTGGAAAAAACCACTTTTCGCACTTGCGTTAGTGTTGAAAAACCACTTTTCGCACTTGTGTTAGTGTTGAAAAACCACTTTTCGCACTTGTGTTGGTGCAGGAAACCACTTTTGCACTTGTATTAGTGTGGAAAAAACACTTTTCGCACTTGTGTTAGTGTTGAAAACCACTTTTCGCACTTGTGTTAGTGTTGAAAAACCACTTTTCGCACTTGTGTTAGTGTTGAAAACCCACTTTTCGCACTTGTGTTGGTGCAGGAAACCACTTTTGCACTTGTATTAGTGTGGAAAAAACACTTTTTGCACTTGTGATAGTGTTGAAAAACCACTTTTCGCACTTGTGTTAATGTTGAAAAACCACTTTTCGCACTTGTGTTGGTGCAGGAAACCACTTTTGCACTTGTATTAGTGTGGAAAAACCACTTTTCGCACTTGTGTTAGTGTTGAAAAACCACTTTTCGCACTTGTGTTGGTGCAGGAAACCACTTTTGCACTTGTATTAGTGTGGAAAAAACACTTTTTGCACTTGTGATAGTGTTGAAAAACCACTTTTCGCACTTGTGTTAGTGTTGAAAAACCACTTTTCGCACTTGTGTTAGTGTTGAAAAACAACTTTTCGCACTTGTGTTGGTGCAGGAAATCACTTTTGCACTTGTATTAGTGTGGAAAAAACACTTTTCGCACTTGTATTAGTGTGGAAAAACCACTTTTCGCACTTGTGTTAGTGTTGAAAAACCACTTTTCGCACTTGTGTTAGTATTGAAAAACCACTTTTCGCACTTGTGTTGGTGCAGGAAACCACTTTTGCACTTGTATTAGTGTGGAAAAAACACTTTTCGCACCTGTGTTAGTGTTGAAAAACCACTTTTCGCACTTGTGTTAGTGTTGGAAAACCACTTTTCGCACTTGTGTTGGTGCAGGAAACCACTTTTGCACTTGTATTAGTGTGGAAAAAACACTTTTCACACTTGTGTTAGTGTTGAAAAACCAATTTTCGCACTTGTGTTAGTGTTGAAAAACCACTTTTCGCACTTGTGTTGGTGCAGGAAACCACTTTTCGCACTTGTGTTAGTGTTGAAAAACCACTTTTCGCACTTGTATTAGTGTTGAAAAACCACTTTTCGCACTTGTGTTGGTGCAGGAAACCACTTTTGCACTTGTATTAGTGTGGAAAAAACACTTTTCACACTTGTGTTAGTGTTGAAAAACACTTTTCGCACTTGTGTTAGTGTTGAAAAACCACTTTTCGCACTCGTGTTGGTGCAGGAAACCACTTTTGCACTTGTATTAGTGTGGAAAAAACACTTTTTGCACTTGTGATAGTGTTGAAAAACCACTTTTCGCACTTTTGTTAGTGTTGGAAAAACGACTTTTCGCACTTGTGTTGGTGCAGGAAACCACTTATGCACTTGTATTAGTGTGGAAAAAACCACTTTTCGCACTTGCGTTAGTGTTGAAACACCACTTTTCGCACTTGTGTTAGTGTTGAAAAACCACTTTTCACACTTGTGTTGGTGCAGGAAACCACTTTTGCACTTGTATTAGTGTGGAAAAAACACTTTTCGCACTTGTGTTAGTGTTGAAAAACCACTTTTCGCACTTGTGTTGGGGCAGGAAACCACTTTTGCACTTGTATTAGTGTGGAAAAAACACTTTTTGCACTTGTGATAGTGTTGAAAAACTACTTTTCGCACTTGTGTTAATGTTGAAAAACCACTGATCGCACTTGTGTTGGTGCAGGAAACCACTTTTGCACTTGTATTAGTGTGGAAAAACCACTTTTCGCACTTGTATTAGTGTGGAAAAAACACTTTTCACACTTGTGTTAGTGTTGAAAAAACACTTTTCGCACTTGTGTTGGTGCAGGAAACCACTTTTGCCCTTGTATTAGTGTGGAAAAAACACTTTTCACACTTGTGTTAGTGTTGAAAAACCACTTTTCGCACTTGTGTTGGTGCAGGAAACCACTTTTGCACTTGTATTAGTGTGGAAAAAACACTTTTTGCACTTGTGATAGTGTTGAAAAACCACTTTTCGCACTTTTGTTAGTGTTGAAAAACCACTTTTCGCACTTGTGTTGGTGCAGGAAACCACTTTTGCACTTGTATTCGTGTGGAAAAAACACTTTTCGCACTTGTGTTAGTGTTGAAAACCACTTTTCGCACTTGTGTTAGTGTTGAAAAACCACTTTTCGCACTTGTGTTAGTGTTGAAAACCCACTTTTCGCACTTGTGTTGGTGCAGGAAACCACTTTTGCACTTGTATTAGTGTGGAAAAAACACTTTTTGCACTTGTGATAGTGTTGAAAAACCACTTTTCGCACTTGTGTTAATGTTGAAAAACCACTTTTCGCACTTGTGTTGGTGCAGGAAACCACTTTTGCACTTGTATTAGTGTGGAAAAAACACTTTTTGCACTTGTGATAGTGTTGAAAAACCACTTTTCGCACTTGTGTTAGTGTTGAAAAACCACTTTTCGCACTTGTGTTGGTGCAGGAAACCACTTTTGCACTTGTATTAGTGTGGAAAAAACACTTTTTGCACTTGTGATAGTGTTGAAAAACCACTTTTCGCACTTGTGTTAGTGTTGAAAAACCACTTTTCGCACTTGTGTTAGTGTTGAAAAACAACTTTTCGCACTTGTGTTGGTGCAGGAAATCACTTTTGCACTTGTATTAGTGTGGAAAAAACACTTTTCGCACTTGTATTAGTGTGGAAAAACCACTTTTCGCACTTGTGTTAGTGTTGAAAAACCACTTTTCGCACTTGTGTTAGTATTGAAAAACCACTTTTCACACTTGTGTTGGTGCAGGAAACCACTTTTGCACTTGTATTAGTGTGGAAAAAACACTTTTCGCACCTGTGTTAGTGTTGAAAAACCACTTTTCGCACTTGTGTTAGTGTTGGAAAACCACTTTTCGCACTTGTGTTGGTGCAGGAAACCACTTTTGCACTTGTATTAGTGTGGAAAAAACACTTTTCACACTTGTGTTAGTGTTGAAAAACCAATTTTCGCACTTGTGTTAGTGTTGAAAAACCACTTTTCGCACTTGTGTTGGTGCAGGAAACCACTTTTTGCACTTGTATTAGTGTGGAAAAAACACTTTTTGCACTTGTGATAGTGTTGAAAAACCACTTTTCGCACTTGTGTTAGTGTTGAAAAACCACTTTTCGCACTTGTGTTAGTGTTGAAAAACCACTTTTCGCACTTGTGTTGGTGCAGGAAACCACTTTTCGCACTTGTGTTAGTGTTGAAAAACCACTTTTCGCACTTGTATTAGTGTGGAAAAAACACTTTTCGCACTTGTGTTGGTGCAGGAAACCACTTTTGCACTTGTATTAGTGTGGAAAAAACACTTTTCACACTTGTGTTAGTGTTGAAAAACACTTTTCGCACTTGTGTTAGTGTTGAAAAACCACTTTTCGCACTTGTGTTGGTGCAGGAAACCACTTTTGCACTTGTATTAGTGTGGAAAAAACACTTTTTGCACTTGTGATAGTGTTGAAAAACCACTTTTCGCACTTTTGTTAGTGTTGAAAAACGACTTTTCGCACTTGTGTTGGTGCAGGAAACCACTTTTGCACTTGTATTAGTGTGGAAAAAACCACTTTTCGCACTTGCGTTAGTGTTGAAACACCACTTTTCGCACTTGTGTTAGTGTTGAAAAACCACTTTTCGCACTTGTGTTGGTGCAGGAAACCACTTTTGCACTTGTATTAGTGTGGAAAAAACACTTTTCGCACTTGTGTTAGTGTTGAAAAACCACTTTTCGCACTTGTGTTGGGGCAGGAAACCACTTTTGCACTTGTATTAGTGTGGAAAAAACACTTTTTGCACTTGTGATAGTGTTGAAAAACTACTTTTCGCACTTGTGTTAATGTTGAAAAACCACTGATCGCACTTGTGTTGGTGCAGGAAACCACTTTTGCACTTGTATTAGTGTGGAAAAACCACTTTTCGCACTTGTATTAGTGTGGAAAAAACACTTTTCACACTTGTGTTAGTGTTGAAAAAACACTTTTCGCACTTGTGTTGGTGCAGGAAACCACTTTTGCCCTTGTATTAGTGTGGAAAAAACACTTTTCACACTTGTGTTAGTGTTGAAAAACCACTTTTCGCACTTGTGTTGGTGCAGGAAACCACTTTTGCACTTGTATTAGTGTGGAAAAAACACTTTTTGCACTTGTGATAGTGTTGAAAAACCACTTTTCGCACTTTTGTTAGTGTTGAAAAACCACTTTTCGCACTTGTGTTGGTGCAGGAAACCACTTTTGCACTTGTATTAGTGTGGAAAAAACACTTTTTGCACTTGTGATAGTGTTGAAAAACCACTTTTCACACTTTTGTTAGTGTTGAAAAACCACTTTTCGCACTTGTGTTGGTGCAGGAAACCACTTTTGCACTTGTATTAGTGTGGAAAAAACCACTTTTCGCACTTGTGTTAGTGTTGAAAAACCACTTTTCGCACTTGTGTTAGTGTTGAAAAACCACCTTTCGCACTTGTGTTGGTGCAGGAAACCACTTTTGCACTTGTATTAGTGTGGAAAAAACACTTTTCGCACTTTGTTAGTGTTGAAAAACCACTTTTTGCACTTGTGTTAGTGTTGAAAAACCACTTTTCGCACTTGTGTTAGTGTTGAAAAACCACTTTTAGCACTTGTGTTGGTGCAGGAAACCACTTTTGCACTTGTATTAGTGTGCAAAAAACACTTTTTGCACTTGTGTTGGTGTTGAAAAACCACTTTTAGCAATTGTGTTAGTGTTGAAAAACCACTTTTCGCACTTGTGTTGGTGCAGGAGACCACTTTTGCACTTGTATTAGTGTGGAAAAAACACTTTTCGCACTTGTGTTAGTGTTGAAAAACCACTTTTCGCACTTGTGTTAGTGTTGAAAAACCACTTTTCGCACTTGTGTTGGGGCAGGAAACCACTTTTGCACTTGTATTAGTGTGGAAAAAACACTTTTTGCACTTGTGATAGTGTTGAAAAACTACTTTTCGCACTTGTGTTAATGTTGAAAAACCACTTTTCGCACTTGTGTTGGTGCAGGAAACCACTTTTGCACTTGTATTAGTGTGGAAAAACCACTTTTCGCACTTGTGTTAGTGTTGAAACACCACTTTTCGCACTTGTATTAGTGTGGAAAAAACACTTTTCGCACTTGTGTTGGTGCAGGAAACCACTTTTGCACTTGTATTAGTGTGGAAAAACCACTTTTCGCACTTGTGTTAGTGTTGAAAAACCACTTTTCACACTTGTGTTAGTGTTGAAAAACCACTTTTCGCACTCGTGTTGCTGCAGGAAACCACTTTTGCACTTGTATTAGTGTGGAAAAAAACACTTTTTGCACTTGTGATAGTGTTGAAAAACCACTTTTCGCACTTGTGTTAGTGTTGAAAAACCACTTTTCGCACTTGTGTTGGTGCAGGAAACCACTTTTGCACTTGTATTAGTGTGGAAAAAACACTTTTCGCACTTGTGTTAGTGTTGAAAAACCACTTTTCGCCCTTGTGTTAGTGTTGAAAAACCACTTTTCGCACTTGTGTTAGTATTGAAAAACCACTTTTCGCACTTCTGTTGGTGCAGGAAACCACTTTTGCACTTGTATTAGTGTGGAAAAAACACTTTTCGCACTTGTGTTAGTGTTGAAAAACGACTTTTCGCACTTGTGTTAGTGTTGAAAAACCACTTTTCGCACTTGTGTTGGTGCGGGAAACCACTTTTGCACTTGTATTAGTGTGGAAAAAACACTTTTCGCACTTGTGTTAGTGTTGAAAAACCACTTTTCGCACTTGTGTTAGTGTTGAAAAACCACTTTTCGCACTTGTGTTGGTGCAGGAAACCACTTTTGCACTTGTATTAGTGTGGAAAAAACACTTTTTGCACTTGTGATAGTGTTGAAAAACCACTTTTCGCACTTGTGTTAATGTTGAAAAACCACTTTTCGCACTTGTGTTGGTGCAGGAAACCACTTTTGCACTTGTATTAGTGTGGAAAAAACACTTTTTGCACTAGTGATAGTGTTAAAAAACCACTTTTCGCACTTGTGTTAGTGTTGAAAAACCACTTTTCGCACTTGTGTTACTTTTGAAAAACCACTTTTCGCACTTGTGTTGGTGCAGGAAACCACTTTTGCACTTGTATTAGTGTGGAAAAAACACTTTTTGCACTTGTGATAGTGTTGAAAAACCACTTTTCGCACTTTTGTTAGTGTTGAAAAACGACTTTTCGCACTTGTGTTGGTGCAGGAAACCACTTTTGCACTTGTATTAGTGTGGAAAAAACCACTTTTCGCACTTGCGTTAGTGTTGAAAAACCACTTTTCGCACTTGTGTTAGTGTTGAAAAACCACTTTTCGCACTTGTGTTGGTGCAGGAAACCACTTTTGCACTTGTATTAGTGTGGAAAAACACTTTTCGCACTTGTGTTAGTGTTGAAAACCACTTTTCGCACTTGTGTTAGTGTTGAAAAACCACTTTTCGCACTTGTGTTAGTGTTGAAAACCCACTTTCGCACTTGTGTTGGTGCAGGAAACCACTTTTCCACTTGTATTAGTGTGGAAAAAACACTTTTTGCACTTGTGATAGTGTTGAAAAACCACTTTTCGCACTTGTGTTAATGTTGAAAAACCACTTTTCGCACTTGTGTTGGTGCAGGAAACCACTTTTGCACTTGTATTAGTGTGGAAAAACCACTTTTCGCACTTGTGTTAGTGTTGAAAAACCACTTTTCGCACTTGTGTTGGTGCAGGAAACCACTTTTGCACTTGTATTAGTGTGGAAAAAACACTTTTTGCACTTGTGATAGTGTTGAAAAACCACTTTTCGCACTTGTGTTAGTGTTGAAAAACCACTTTTCGCACTTGTGTTAGTGTTGAAAAACAACTTTTCGCACTTGTGTTGGTGCAGGAAATCACTTTTGCACTTGTATTAGTGTGGAAAAAACACTTTTCGCACTTGTATTAGTGTGGAAAAACCACTTTTCGCACTTGTGTTAGTGTTGAAAAACCACTTTTCGCACTTGTGTTAGTATTGAAAAACCACTTTTCGCACTTGTGTTGGTGCAGGA
Organism: Myxine glutinosa; assembly: GCF_964187855.1. Lineage (NCBI taxonomy): Eukaryota > Metazoa > Chordata > Myxini > Myxiniformes > Myxinidae > Myxine > Myxine glutinosa. Next base: position 24,591 of record NW_027619941.1, read on the forward strand.
AACCACTTTTGCACTTGTATTAGTGTGGAAAAAACACTTTTCGCACCTGTGTTAGTGTTGAAAAACCACTTTTCGCACTTGTGTTAGTGTTGGAAAACCACTTTTCGCACTTGTGTTGGTGCAGGAAACCACTTTTGCACTTGTATTAGTGTGGAAAAAACACTTTTCACACTTGTGTTAGTGTTGAAAAACCAATTTTCGCACTTGTGTTAGTGTTGAAAAACCACTTTTCGCACTTGTGTTGGTGCAGGAAACCACTTTTGCACTTGTATTAGTGTGGAAAAAACACTTTTTGCACTTGTGATAGTGTTGAAAAACCACTTTTCGCACTTGTGTTAGTGTTGAAAAACCACTTTTCGCACTTGTGTTAGTGTTGAAAAACCACTTTTCGCACTTGTGTTGGTGCAGGAAACCACTTTTGCACTTGTATTAGTGTGGAAAAAACACTTTTTGCACTTGTGATAGTGTTGAAAAACCACTTTTCGCACTTGTGTTAGTGTTGAAAAACCACTTTTCGCACTTGTGTTAGTGTTGAAAAACAACTTTTCGCACTTGTGTTGGTGCAGGAAATCACTTTTGCACTTGTATTAGTGTGGAAAAAACACTTTTCGCACTTGTATTAGTGTGGAAAAACCACTTTTCGCACTTGTGTTAGTGTTGAAAAACCACTTTTCGCACTTGTGTTAGTATTGAAAAACCACTTTTCGCACTTGTGTTGGTGCAGGAAACCACTTTTGCACTTGTATTAGTGTGGAAAAAACACTTTTCGCACCTGTGTTAGTGTTGAAAAACCACTTTTCGCACTTGTGTTAGTGTTGGAAAACCACTTTTCGCACTTGTGTTGGTGCAGGAACCACTTTGCACTTG
>NW_027619942.1:0-25431 GCF_964187855.1 Myxine glutinosa
GAAAAACCACTTTTCGCACTTGTGTTGGGGCAGGAAACCACTTTTGCACTTGTATTAGTGTGGAAAAAACACTTTTCGCACTTGTGTTAGTGTTGAAAAACCACTTTTCGAACTTGTGTTAGTGTTGAAAAACCACTTTTCGCACTTGTGTTGGTGCAGGAAACCACTTTTGCACTTGTATTAGTGTGGAAAAAACACTTTTTGCACTTGTGATAGTGTTGAAAAACCACTTTTCGCACTTGTGTTAGTGTTGAAAAACCACTTTTCGCACTTGTGTTGGTGCAGGAAACCACTTTTGCACTTGTATCAGTGTGGAAAAACCACTTTTCGCACTTGTGTTAGTGTTGAAAAACCACTTTTCGCACTTGTGTTAGTGTTGTAAAATCACTTTTCGCACTTGTGTTGGTGCAGGAAACCACTTTTGCACTTGTATCAGTGTTGAAAAAACCACTTTTCGCACTTGTGTTAGTGTTGAAAAACCACTTTTCGCACTTGTGTTGGTGCAGGAAACCACTTTTGCACTTGTATTAGTGTGGAAAAACCACTTTTCGCACTTGTGTTAGTGTGGAAAAAACACTTTTCGCGCACTTGTGTTAGTGTTGAAAAACCACTTTTCGCACTTGTGGTAGTGTTCAAAAACCACTTTTCGCACTTGTGTTGGTGCAGGAAACCACTTTTGCACTTGTATTAGTGTGGAAAAACCACTTTTCGCACTTGTGTTCGTGTTGAAAAACCACTTTTCGCACTTGTGTTAGTGTTGAAAACCACTTTTCGCACTTGTGTTAGTGTTGAAAAACCACTTTTCGCACTTGTGTTGGGGCAGGAAACCACTTTTGCACTTGTATTAGTGTGGAAAAACCACTTTTCGCACTTGTGTTCGTGTTGAAAAACCACTTTTCGCACTTGTGTTAGTGTTGAAAAACCACTTTTCGCACTTGTGTTGGTGCAGGAAACCACTTTTGCACTTGTATTAGTGTGGAAAAAACACTTTTTGCACTTGTGATAGTGTTGAAAAACCACTTTTCGCACATGTGTTAGTGTTGAAAAACCACTTTTCGCACTTGTGTTGGTGCAGGAAACCACTTTTGCACTTGTATTAGTGTGGAAAAAACACTTTTCGCACTTGTGTTAGTGTTGAAAAACCACTTTTCGCACTTGTGTTAGTGTTGAAAAACCACTTTTCGCACTTGTGTTGGTGCAGGAAACCACTTTTGCACTTGTATTAGTGTGGAAAAAGCACTTTTTGCACTTGTGATAGTGTTGAAAAACCACTTTTCGCACTTGTGTTAGTGTTGTAAAACCACTTTTCGCACTTGTGTTGGTGCAGGAAACCACTTTTGCACTTGTATCAGTGTGGAAAAAACCACTTTTCGCACTTGTGTTAGTGTTGAAAAACCACTTTTCGCACTTGTGTTAGTGTTGTAAAATCACTTTTCGCACTTGTGTTGGTGCAGGAAACCACTTTTGCACTTGTATTAGTGTGGAAAAAAACACTTTTCGCACTTGTGTTAGTGTTGAAAAACCACTTTTCGCACTTGTGTTAGTGTTGAAAAACCACTTTTCGCACTTGTGTTGGTGCAGGAAACCACTTTTGCACTTGTATTAGTGTGGAAAAACCACTTTTCGCACTTGTGTTCGTGTTGAAAAACCACTTTTCGCACTTGTGTTAGTGTTGAAAACCACTTTTCGCACTTGTGTTGGTGCAGGAAACCACTTTTGCACTTGTATTAGTGTGGAAAAACCACTTTTCGCACTTGTGTTCGTGTTGAAAAACCACTTTTCGCACTTGTGTTAGTGTTGAAAACCACTTTTCGCACTTGTGTTAGTGTTGAAAAACCACTTTTCGCACTTGTGTTGGGGCAGGAAACCACTTTTGCACTTGTATTAGTGTGGAAAAACCACTTTTCGCACTTGTGTTCGTGTTGAAAAACCACTTTTCGCACTTGTGTTAGTGTTGAAAAACCACTTTTCGCACTTGTGTTGGTGCAGGAAACCACTTTTGCACTTGTATTAGTGTGGAAAAAAACACTTTTTGCACTTGTGATAGTGTTGAAAAACCACTTTTCGCACATGTGTTAGTGTTGAAAAACCACTTTTCGCACTTGTGTTGGTGCAGGAAACCACTTTTGCACTTGTATTAGTGTGGAAAAAACACTTTTCGCACTTGTGTTAGTGTTGAAAAACCACTTTTCGCACTTGTGTTAGTGTTGAAAAACCACTTTTCGCACTTGTGTTGGTGCAGGAAACCACTTTTGCACTTGTATTAGTGTGGAAAAAGCACTTTTTGCACTTGTGATAGTGTTGAAAAACCACTTTTCGCACTTGTGTTAGTGTTGTAAAACCACTTTTCGCACTTGTGTTGTTGCAGGGAAACCACTTTTGCACTTGTATCAATGTGGAAAAAACACTTTTCGCACTTGTGTTAGTGTTGAAAAACCACTTTTCGCACTTGTGTTGGTGCAGGAAACCACTTTTGCACTTGTATTAGTGTGGAAAAAACACTTTTTGCACTTGTATTAGTGTGGAAAAAACATTTTTCGCACTTGTGTTAGTGTTGAAAAACCACTTTTCGCACTTGTGTTAGTGTTGAAAAACCACTTTTCGCACTTGTGTTGGTGCAGGAAACCACTTTTGCACTTGTATTAGTGTGGAAAAACCACTTTTCGCACTTGTGTTCGTGTTGAAAAACCACTTTTCGCACTTGTGTTAGTGTTGAAAAACCACTTTTCGCACTTGTGTTAGTGTTGAAAAACCACTTTCGCACTTGTGTTAGTGTTGAAAAACCACTTTTCGCACTTGTGTTAGTGTTGAAAAACCACTTTTCGCACTTGTGTTGGTGCAGGAAACCACTTTTGCACTTCTATTAGTGTGGAAAAAACCACTTTTCGCACTTGTGTTAGTGTTGAAAAACCACTTTTCGCACTTGTGTTGGTGCAGGAAACCACTTTTGCACTTGTATTAGTGTGGAAAAAACACTTTTCGCACTTGTGTTCGTGTTGAAAGACCACTTTTCGCACTTGTGTTAGTGTTGAAAACCACTTTTCGCACTTGTGTTAGTGTTGAAAAACCACTTTCGCACTTGTGTTAGTGTTGAAAAACCACTTTTCGCACTTGTGTTAGTGTTGTAAAATCACTTTTCGCACTTGTGTTGGTGCAGGAAACCACTTTTGCACTTGTATTAGTGTGGAAAAAACACTTTTCGCACTTGTGTTAGTGTTGAAAAACCACTTTTCGCACTTGTGTTAGTGTTGAAAAACCACTTTTCGCACTTGTGTTGGTGCAGGAAACCACTTTTGCACTTGTATTAGTGTGGAAAAACCACTTTTCGCACTTGTGTTCGTGTTGAAAAACCACTTTTCGCACTTGTGTTAGGTGTTGAAAACCACTTTTCGCACTTGTGTTGGTGCAGGAAACCACTTTTGCACTTGTATTAGTGTGGAAAAACCACTTTTCGCACTTGTGTTAGTGTTGAAAAACCACTTTTCGCACTTGTGTTAGTGTTGAAAACCACTTTTCGCACTTGTGTTAGTGTTGAAAAACCACTTTTCGCACTTGTGTTGGGGCAGGAAACCACTTTTGCACTTGTATTGGTGTGGAAAAAACACTTTTTGCACTTGTGATAGTGTTGAAAAACCACTTTTCGCACTTGTGTTAGTGTTGAAAAACCACTTTTCGCACTTGTGTTGGTGCAGGAAACCATTTTTGCACTTGTATTAGTGTGGTAAAAACACTTTTTGCACTTGTGATAGTGTTGAAAAACCACTTTTCGCACTTGTGTTAGTGTTGAAAAACCACTTTTCGCACTTGTGTTGGTGCAGGAAACCACTTTTGCACTTGTATTAGTGTGGCAAAACCACTTTTCGCACTTGTGTTAGTGTTGAAAAACCACTTTTCGCACTTGTGTTAGTGTTGAAAAACCACTTTTCGCACTTGTGTTGGTGCAGGAAACCACTTTTGCACTTGTATTAGTGTGGAAAAAACACTTTTCGCACTTGTGTTAGTGTTGAAAAACCACTTTTCGCACTTGTGTTAGTGTTGAAAAACTTCTTTTCGCACTTGTGTTGGTGCAGGAAACCACTTTTGCACTTGTATTAGTGTGGAAAAAGCACTTTTTGCACTTGTGATAGTGTTGAAAAACCACTTTTCGCACTTGTGTTAGTGTTGAAAAACCACTTTTCGCACCTGTGTTGGTGCAGGAAACCACTTTTGCACTTGTATTAGTGTGGAAAAACCACTTTTCGCACTTGTGTTAGTGTTGAAAAACCACTTTTCGCACTTGTGTTAGTGTTGAAAAACCACTTTTCGCACTTGTGTTGGTGCAGGAAACCACTTTTGCACTTGTATTAGTGTGGAAAAAACCACTTTTCGCACTTGTGTTAGTGTTGAAAAACCACTTTTCGCACTTGTGTTAGTGTTGAAAAACCACTTTTCGCACTTGTGTTGGTGCAGGGAAACCAGTTTTTCACTTGTATTAGTGTGGAAAAAACACTTTTCGCACTTGTGTTAGTGTTGAAAAACCACTTTTCGCACTTGTGTTGGTGCAGGAAACCACTTTTGCACTTGTATTAGTGTGGAAAAAACACTTTTTGCACTTGTGATAGTGTTGAAAAACCACTTTTCGCACTTGTGTTAGTGTTGAAAAACCACTTTTCGCACTTGTGTTAGTGTTGAAAAACCACTTTTCGCACTTGTGTTGGGGCAGGAAACCACTTTTGCACTTGCATTAGTGTGGAAAAAACACTTTTCGCACTTGTGTTAGTGTTGAAAAACCACTTTTCGAACTTGTGTTAGTGTTGAAAAACCACTTTTCGCACTTGTGTTGGTGAAGGAAACCACTTTTGCACTTGTATTGGTGCAGGAAACCACTTTTGCACTTTTATTAGTGTGGAAAAAGCACTTTTTGCACTTGTGATAGTGTTGAAAAACCACTTTTCGCACTTGTGATAGTGTTGAAAAACCACTTTTTGCACCTGTGTTGGTGCAGGAAACCACTTTTGCACTTGTATTAGTGTGGAAAAACCACTTTTCGCACTTGTGTTAGTGTTGAAAAACCACTTTTCGCACTTGTGTTAGTGTTGAAAAACCACTTTTCGCACTTGTGTTGGTGCAGGAAACCACTTTTGCACTTGTGTTGGTGCAGGAAACCACTTTTGCACTTGTATTAGTGTGGAAAAACTACTTTTCGCACTTGTGTTAGTGTTGAAAAACCACTTTTCGCACTTGTGTTAGTGTTGAAAAACCACTTTTCGCAGTTGTGTTAGTGTTGAAAAACCACTTTCGCACTTGTGTTAGTGTTGAAAAACCACTTTTCGCACTTGTGTTAGTGTTGAAAAACCACTTTTCGCACTTGTGTTGGTGCAGGAAACCACTTTTGCACTTGTATTAGTGTGGAAAAAGCACTTTTTGCACTTGTGATAGTGTTGAAAAACCACTTTTCGCACTTGTGTTAGTGTTGTAAAACCACTTTTCGCACTTGTGTTGGTGCAGGAAACCACTTTTGCACTTGTATTAGTGTGGAAAATCCACTTTTCGCACTTGTGTTAGTGATGAAAAACCACTTTTCGCACTTGTGTTAGTGTTGAAAAACCACTTTTCACACTTGTATTGGTGCAGGAAACAACTTTTGCACTTGTATTATTGTGGAAAAACCACTTTTCGCACTTATGCTAGTGTTGAAAAACCACTTTTCGCACTTGTGTTAGTGTTGAAAAACCACTTTTCGCACTTGTGTTGGTGCAGGAAACCACTTTTGCACTTGTATTGGTGTGGAAAAAACACTTTTTGCACTTGTGATAGTGTTGAAAAACCACTTTTTGCACTTGTGATAGTGTTGAAAAACCACTTTTCGCACTTGTGTTGGTGCAGGAAACCATTTTTGCACTTGTATTAGTGTGGTAAAAACACTTTTTGCACTTGTGATAGTGTTGAAAAACCACTTTTCGCACTTGTGTTAGTGTTGAAAAACCACTTTTCGCACTTGTGTTGGTGCAGGAAACCACTTTTGCACTTGTATTAGTGTGGCAAAACCACTTTTCGCACTTGTGTTAGTGTTGAAAAACCACTTTTCGCACTTGTGTTAGTGTTGAAAAACCACTTTTCGCACTTGTGTTGGTGCAGGAAACCACTTTTGCACTTGTATTAGTGTGGAAAAAACACTTTTCGCACTTGTGTTAGTGTTGAAAAACCACTTTTCGCACTTGTGTTAGTGTTGAAAAACTTCTTTTCGCACTTGTGTTGGTGCAGGAAACCACTTTTGCACTTGTATTAGTGTGGAAAAAGCACTTTTTGCACTTGTGATAGTGTTGAAAAACCACTTTTCGCACTTGTGTTAGTGTTGAAAAACCACTTTTCGCACCTGTGTTGGTGCAGGAAACCACTTTTGCACTTGTATTAGTGTGGAAAAACCACTTTTCGCACTTGTGTTAGTGTTGAAAAACCACTTTTCGCACTTGTGTTAGTGTTGAAAAACCACTTTTCGCACTTGTGTTGGTGCAGGAAACCACTTTTGCACTTGTATTAGTGTGGAAAAAACCACTTTTCGCACTTGTGTTAGTGTTGAAAAACCACTTTTCGCACTTGTGTTAGTGTTGAAAAACCACTTTTCGCACTTGTGTTGGTGCAGGAAACCAGTTTTGCACTTGTATTAGTGTGGAAAAAACACTTTTCGCACTTGTGTTAGTGTTGAAAAACCACTTTTCGCACTTGTGTTGGTGCAGGAAACCACTTTTGCACTTGTATTAGTGTGGAAAAAACACTTTTTGCACTTGTGATAGTGTTAAAAAACCACTTTTCGCACTTGTGTTAGTGTTGAAAAACCACTTTTCGCACTTGTGTTAGTGTTGAAAAACCACTTTTCGCACTTGTGTTGGGGCAGGAAACCACTTTTGCACTTGTATTAGTGTGGAAAAAACACTTTTCGCACTTGTGTTAGTGTTGAAAAACCACTTTTCGAACTTGTGTTAGTGTTGAAAAACCACTTTTCGCACTTGTGTTGGTGCAGGAAACCACTTTTGCACTTGTATTAGTGTGGAAAAAACACTTTTTGCACTTGTGATAGTGTTGAAAAACCACTTTTCGCACTTGTGTTAGTGTTGAAAAACCACTTTTCGCACTTGTGTTGGTGCAGGAAACCACTTTTGCACTTGTATCAGTGTGGAAAAACCACTTTTCGCACTTGTGTTAGTGTTGAAAAACCACTTTTCGCACTTGTGTTAGTGTTGTAAAATCACTTTTCGCACTTGTGTTGGTGCAGGAAACCACTTTTGCACTTGTATCAGTGTTGAAAAACCACTTTTCGCACTTGTGTTAGTGTTGAAAAACCACTTTTCGCACTTGTGTTGGTGCAGGAAACCACTTTTGCACTTGTATTAGTGTGGAAAAACCACTTTTCGCACTTGTGTTAGTGTGGAAAAAACACTTTTCGCACTTGTGTTAGTGTTGAAAAACCACTTTTCGCACTTGTGGTAGTGTTCAAAAACCACTTTTCGCACTTGTGTTGGTGCAGGAAACCACTTTTGCACTTGTATTAGTGTGGAAAAACCACTTTTCGCACTTGTGTTCGTGTTGAAAAACCACTTTTCGCACTTGTGTTAGTGTTGAAAACCACTTTTCGCACTTGTGTTAGTGTTGAAAAACCACTTTTCGCACTTGTGTTGGGGCAGGAAACCACTTTTGCACTTGTATTAGTGTGGAAAAACCACTTTTCGCACTTGTGTTCGTGTTGAAAAACCACTTTTCGCACTTGTGTTAGTGTTGAAAAACCACTTTTCGCACTTGTGTTGGTGCAGGAAACCACTTTTGCACTTGTATTAGTGTGGAAAAAACACTTTTTGCACTTGTGATAGTGTTGAAAAACCACTTTTCGCACATGTGTTAGTGTTGAAAAACCACTTTTCGCACTTGTGTTGGTGCAGGAAACCACTTTTGCACTTGTATTAGTGTGGAAAAAACACTTTTCGCACTTGTGTTAGTGTTGAAAAACCACTTTTCGCACTTGTGTTAGTGTTGAAAAACCACTTTTCGCACTTGTGTTGGTGCAGGAAACCACTTTTGCACTTGTATTAGTGTGGAAAAAGCACTTTTTGCACTTGTGATAGTGTTGAAAAACCACTTTTCGCACTTGTGTTAGTGTTGTAAAACCACTTTTCGCACTTGTGTTGGTGCAGGAAACCACTTTTGCACTTGTATCAGTGTGGAAAAACCACTTTTCGCACTTGTGTTAGTGTTGAAAAACCACTTTTCGCACTTGTGTTAGTGTTGTAAAATCACTTTTCGCACTTGTGTTGGTGCAGGAAACCACTTTTGCACTTGTATTAGTGTGGAAAAAACACTTTTCGCACTTGTGTTAGTGTTGAAAAACCACTTTTCGCACTTGTGTTAGTGTTGAAAAACCACTTTTCGCACTTGTGTTGGTGCAGGAAACCACTTTTGCACTTGTATTAGTGTGGAAAAACCACTTTTCGCACTTGTGTTCGTGTTGAAAAACCACTTTTCGCACTTGTGTTAGTGTTGAAAACCACTTTTCGCACTTGTGTTGGTGCAGGAAACCACTTTTGCACTTGTATTAGTGTGGAAAAACCACTTTTCGCACTTGTGTTCGTGTTGAAAAACCACTTTTCGCACTTGTGTTAGTGTTGAAAACCACTTTTCGCACTTGTGTTAGTGTTGAAAAACCACTTTTCGCACTTGTGTTGGGGCAGGAAACCACTTTTGCACTTGTATTAGTGTGGAAAAACCACTTTTCGCACTTGTGTTCGTGTTGAAAAACCACTTTTCGCACTTGTGTTAGTGTTGAAAAACCACTTTTCGCACTTGTGTTGGTGCAGGAAACCACTTTTGCACTTGTATTAGTGTGGAAAAAACACTTTTTGCACTTGTGATAGTGTTGAAAAACCACTTTTCGCACATGTGTTAGTGTTGAAAAACCACTTTTCGCACTTGTGTTGGTGCAGGAAACCACTTTTGCACTTGTATTAGTGTGGAAAAAACACTTTTCGCACTTGTGTTAGTGTTGAAAAACCACTTTTCGCACTTGTGTTAGTGTTGAAAAACCACTTTTCGCACTTGTGTTGGTGCAGGAAACCACTTTTGCACTTGTATTAGTGTGGAAAAAGCACTTTTTGCACTTGTGATAGTGTTGAAAAACCACTTTTCGCACTTGTGTTAGTGTTGTAAAACCACTTTTCGCACTTGTGTTGGTGCAGGAAACCACTTTTGCACTTGTATCAGTGTGGAAAAAACACTTTTCGCACTTGTGTTAGTGTTGAAAAACCACTTTTCGCACTTGTGTTGGTGCAGGAAACCACTTTTGCACTTGTATTAGTGTGGAAAAAACACTTTTTGCACTTGTATTAGTGTGGAAAAAACATTTTTCGCACTTGTGTTAGTGTTGAAAAACCACTTTTCGCACTTGTGTTAGTGTTGAAAAACCACTTTTCGCACTTGTGTTGGTGCAGGAAACCACTTTTGCACTTGTATTAGTGTGGAAAAACCACTTTTCGCACTTGTGTTCGTGTTGAAAAACCACTTTTCGCACTTGTGTTAGTGTTGAAAACCACTTTTCGCACTTGTGTTAGTGTTGAAAAACCACTTTCGCACTTGTGTTAGTGTTGAAAAACCACTTTTCGCACTTGTGTTAGTGTTGAAAAACCACTTTTCGCACTTGTGTTGGTGCAGGAAACCACTTTTGCACTTCTATTAGTGTGGAAAAACCACTTTTCGCACTTGTGTTAGTGTTGAAAAACCACTTTTCGCACTTGTGTTGGTGCAGGAAACCACTTTTGCACTTGTATTAGTGTGGAAAAAACACTTTTCGCACTTGTGTTCGTGTTGAAAGACCACTTTTCGCACTTGTGTTAGTGTTGAAAACCACTTTTCGCACTTGTGTTAGTGTTGAAAAACCACTTTCGCACTTGTGTTGGGGCAGGAAACCACTTTTGCACTTGTATTAGTGTGGAAAAACCACTTTTCGCACTTGTGTTCGTGTTGAAAAACCACTTTTCGCACTTGTGTTAGTGTTGAAAAACCACTTTTCGCACTTGTGTTGGTGCAGGAAACCACTTTTGCACTTGTATTAGTGTGGAAAAAACACTTTTTGCACTTGTGATAGTGTTGAAAAACCACTTTTCGCACATGTGTTAGTGTTGAAAAACCACTTTTCGCACTTGTGTTGGTGCAGGAAACCACTTTTGCACTTGTATTAGTGTGGAAAAAACACTTTTCGCACTTGTGTTAGTGTTGAAAAACCACTTTTCGCACTTGTGTTAGTGTTGAAAAACCACTTTTCGCACTTGTGTTGGTGCAGGAAACCACTTTTGCACTTGTATTAGTGTGGAAAAAGCACTTTTTGCACTTGTGATAGTGTTGAAAAACCACTTTTCGCACTTGTGTTAGTGTTGTAAAACCACTTTTCGCACTTGTGTTGGTGCAGGAAACCACTTTTGCACTTGTATCAGTGTGGAAAAACCACTTTTCGCACTTGTGTTAGTGTTGAAAAACCACTTTTCGCACTTGTGTTAGTGTTGTAAAATCACTTTTCGCACTTGTGTTGGTGCAGGAAACCACTTTTGCACTTGTATTAGTGTGGAAAAAACACTTTTCGCACTTGTGTTAGTGTTGAAAAACCACTTTTCGCACTTGTGTTAGTGTTGAAAAACCACTTTTCGCACTTGTGTTGGTGCAGGAAACCACTTTTGCACTTGTATTAGTGTGGAAAAAACCACTTTTCGCACTTGTGTTAGTGTTGAAAACCACTTTTCGCACTTGTGTTGGTGCAGGAAACCACTTTTGCACTTGTATTAGTGTGGAAAAACCACTTTTCGCACTTGTGTTCGTGTTGAAAAACCACTTTTCGCACTTGTGTTAGTGTTGAAAACCACTTTTCGCACTTGTGTTAGTGTTGAAAAACCACTTTTCGCACTTGTGTTGGGGCAGGAAACCACTTTTGCACTTGTATTAGTGTGGAAAAACCACTTTTCGCACTTGTGTTCGTGTTGAAAAACCACTTTTCGCACTTGTGTTAGTGTTGAAAAACCACTTTTCGCACTTGTGTTGGTGCAGGAAACCACTTTTGCACTTGTATTAGTGTGGAAAAAACACTTTTTGCACTTGTGATAGTGTTGAAAAACCACTTTTCGCACATGTGTTAGTGTTGAAAAACCACTTTTCGCACTTGTGTTGGTGCAGGAAACCACTTTTGCACTTGTATTAGTGTGGAAAAAACACTTTTCGCACTTGTGTTAGTGTTGAAAAACCACTTTTCGCACTTGTGTTAGTGTTGAAAAACCACTTTTCGCACTTGTGTTGGTGCAGGAAACCACTTTTGCACTTGTATTAGTGTGGAAAAAGCACTTTTTGCACTTGTGATAGTGTTGAAAAACCACTTTTCGCACTTGTGTTAGTGTTGTAAAACCACTTTTCGCACTTGTGTTGGTGCAGGAAACCACTTTTGCACTTGTATCAGTGTGGAAAAAACACTTTTCGCACTTGTGTTAGTGTTGAAAAACCACTTTTCGCACTTGTGTTGGTGCAGGAAACCACTTTTGCACTAGTATTAGTGTGGAAAAAACACTTTTTGCACTTGTATTAGTGTGGAAAAAACATTTTTCGCACTTGTGTTAGTGTTGAAAAACCACTTTTCGCACTTGTGTTAGTGTTGAAAAACCACTTTTCGCACTTGTGTTGGTGCAGGAAACCACTTTTGCACTTGTATTAGTGTGGAAAAACCACTTTTCGCACTTGTGTTCGTGTTGAAAAACCACTTTTCGCACTTGTGTTAGTGTTGAAAACCACTTTTCGCACTTGTGTTAGTGTTGAAAAACCACTTTCGCACTTGTGTTAGTGTTGAAAAACCACTTTTCGCACTTGTGTTAGTGTTGAAAAACCACTTTTCGCACTTGTGTTGGTGCAGGAAACCACTTTTGCACTTCTATTAGTGTGGAAAAACCACTTTTCGCACTTGTGTTAGTGTTGAAAAACCACTTTTCGCACTTGTGTTGGTGCAGGAAACCACTTTTGCACTTGTATTAGTGTGGAAAAAACACTTTTCGCACTTGTGTTCGTGTTGAAAGACCACTTTTCGCACTTGTGTTAGTGTTGAAAACCACTTTTCGCACTTGTGTTAGTGTTGAAAAACCACTTTCGCACTTGTGTTAGTGTTGAAAAACCACTTTTCGCACTTGTGTTAGTGTTGTAAAATCACTTTTCGCACTTGTGTTGGTGCAGGAAACCACTTTTGCACTTGTATTAGTGTGGAAAAAACACTTTTCGCACTTGTGTTAGTGTTGAAAAACCACTTTTCGCACTTGTGTTAGTGTTGAAAAACCACTTTTCGCACTTGTGTTGGTGCAGGAAACCACTTTTGCACTTGTATTAGTGTGGAAAAACCACTTTTCGCACTTGTGTTCGTGTTGAAAAACCACTTTTCGCACTTGTGTTAGTGTTGAAAACCACTTTTCGCACTTGTGTTGGTGCAGGAAACCACTTTTGCACTTGTATTAGTGTGGAAAAACCACTTTTCGCACTTGTGTTAGTGTTGAAAAACCACTTTTCGCACTTGTGTTAGTGTTGAAAACCACTTTTCGCACTTGTGTTAGTGTTGAAAAACCACTTTTCGCACTTGTGTTGGGGCAGGAAACCACTTTTGCACTTGTATTGGTGTGGAAAAAACACTTTTTGCACTTGTGATAGTGTTGAAAAACCACTTTTCGCACTTGTGTTAGTGTTGAAAAACCACTTTTCGCACTTGTGTTGGTGCAGGAAACCATTTTTGCACTTGTATTAGTGTGGTAAAAACACTTTTTGCACTTGTGATAGTGTTGAAAAACCACTTTTCGCACTTGTGTTAGTGTTGAAAAACCACTTTTCGCACTTGTGTTGGTGCAGGAAACCACTTTTGCACTTGTATTAGTGTGGCAAAACCACTTTTCGCACTTGTGTTAGTGTTGAAAAACCACTTTTCGCACTTGTGTTAGTGTTGAAAAACCACTTTTCGCACTTGTGTTGGTGCAGGAAACCACTTTTGCACTTGTATTAGTGTGGAAAAAACACTTTTCGCACTTGTGTTAGTGTTGAAAAACCACTTTTCGCACTTGTGTTAGTGTTGAAAAACTTCTTTTCGCACTTGTGTTGGTGCAGGAAACCACTTTTGCACTTGTATTAGTGTGGAAAAAGCACTTTTTGCACTTGTGATAGTGTTGAAAAACCACTTTTCGCACTTGTGTTAGTGTTGAAAAACCACTTTTCGCACCTGTGTTGGTGCAGGAAACCACTTTTGCACTTGTATTAGTGTGGAAAAACCACTTTTCGCACTTGTGTTAGTGTTGAAAAACCACTTTTCGCACTTGTGTTAGTGTTGAAAAACCACTTTTCGCACTTGTGTTGGTGCAGGAAACCACTTTTGCACTTGTATTAGTGTGGAAAAAACCACTTTTCGCACTTGTGTTAGTGTTGAAAAACCACTTTTCGCACTTGTGTTAGTGTTGAAAAACCACTTTTCGCACTTGTGTTGGTGCAGGAAACCAGTTTTGCACTTGTATTAGTGTGGAAAAAACACTTTTCGCACTTGTGTTAGTGTTGAAAAACCACTTTTCGCACTTGTGTTGGTGCAGGAAACCACTTTTGCACTTGTATTAGTGTGGAAAAAACACTTTTTGCACTTGTGATAGTGTTGAAAAACCACTTTTCGCACTTGTGTTAGTGTTGAAAAACCACTTTTCGCACTTGTGTTAGTGTTGAAAAACCACTTTTCGCACTTGTGTTGGGGCAGGAAACCACTTTTGCACTTGTATTAGTGTGGAAAAAACACTTTTCGCACTTGTGTTAGTGTTGAAAAACCACTTTTCGAACTTGTGTTAGTGTTGAAAAACCACTTTTCGCACTTGTGTTGGTGCAGGAAACCACTTTTGCACTTGTATTAGTGTGGAAAAAACACTTTTTGCACTTGTGATAGTGTTGAAAAACCACTTTTCGCACTTGTGTTAGTGTTGAAAAACCACTTTTCGCACTTGTGTTGGTGCAGGAAACCACTTTTGCACTTTTATCAGTGTGGAAAAACCACTTTTCGCACTTGTGTTAGTGTTGAAAAACCACTTTTCGCACTTGTGTTAGTGTTGTAAAATCACTTTTCGCACTTGTGTTGGTGCAGGAAACCACTTTTGCACTTGTATCAGTGTTGAAAAACCACTTTTCGCACTTGTGTTAGTGTTGAAAAACCACTTTTCGCACTTGTGTTGGTGCAGGAAACCACTTTTGCACTTGTATTAGTGTGGAAAAACCACTTTTCGCACTTGTGTTAGTGTGGAAAAAACACTTTTCGCACTTGTGTTAGTGTTGAAAAACCACTTTTCGCACTTGTGGTAGTGTTCAAAAACCACTTTTCGCACTTGTGTTGGTGCAGGAAACCACTTTTGCACTTGTATTAGTGTGGAAAAACCACTTTTCGCACTTGTGTTCGTGTTGAAAAACCACTTTTCGCACTTGTGTTAGTGTTGAAAACCACTTTTCGCACTTGTGTTAGTGTTGAAAAACCACTTTTCGCACTTGTGTTGGGGCAGGAAACCACTTTTGCACTTGTATTAATGTGGAAAAACCACTTTTCGCACTTGTGTTCGTGTTGAAAAACCACTTTTCGCACTTGTGTTAGTGTTGAAAAACCACTTTTCGCACTTGTGTTGGTGCAGGAAACCACTTTTGCACTTGTATTAGTGTGGAAAAAACACTTTTTGCACTTGTGATAGTGTTGAAAAACCACTTTTCGCACATGTGTTAGTGTTGAAAAACCACTTTTCGCACTTGTGTTGGTGCAGGAAACCACTTTTGCACTTGTATTAGTGTGGAAAAAACACTTTTCGCACTTGTGTTAGTGTTGAAAAACCACTTTTCGCACTTGTGTTAGTGTTGAAAAACCACTTTTCGCACTTGTGTTGGTGCAGGAAACCACTTTTGCACTTGTATTAGTGTGGAAAAAGCACTTTTTGCACTTGTGATAGTGTTGAAAAACCACTTTTCGCACTTGTGTTAGTGTTGTAAAACCACTTTTCGCACTTGTGTTGGTGCAGGAAACCACTTTTGCACTTGTATCAGTGTGGAAAAACCACTTTTCGCACTTGTGTTAGTGTTGAAAAACCAC
This sequence comes from Myxine glutinosa, assembly GCF_964187855.1. Lineage (NCBI taxonomy): Eukaryota > Metazoa > Chordata > Myxini > Myxiniformes > Myxinidae > Myxine > Myxine glutinosa. Next base: position 15,128 of record NW_027619942.1, read on the forward strand.
TTTTCGCACTTGTGTTAGTGTTGTAAAATCACTTTTCGCACTTGTGTTGGTGCAGGAAACCACTTTTGCACTTGTATTAGTGTGGAAAAAACACTTTTCGCACTTGTGTTAGTGTTGAAAAACCACTTTTCGCACTTGTGTTAGTGTTGAAAAACCACTTTTCGCACTTGTGTTGGTGCAGGAAACCACTTTTGCACTTGTATTAGTGTGGAAAAACCACTTTTCGCACTTGTGTTCGTGTTGAAAAACCACTTTTCGCACTTGTGTTAGTGTTGAAAACCACTTTTCGCACTTGTGTTGGTGCAGGAAACCACTTTTGCACTTGTATTAGTGTGGAAAAACCACTTTTCGCACTTGTGTTCGTGTTGAAAAACCACTTTTCGCACTTGTGTTAGTGTTGAAAACCACTTTTCGCACTTGTGTTAGTGTTGAAAAACCACTTTTCGCACTTGTGTTGGGGCAGGAAACCACTTTTGCACTTGTATTAGTGTGGAAAAACCACTTTTCGCACTTGTGTTCGTGTTGAAAAACCACTTTTCGCACTTGTGTTAGTGTTGAAAAACCACTTTTCGCACTTGTGTTGGTGCAGGAAACCACTTTTGCACTTGTATTAGTGTGGAAAAAACACTTTTTGCACTTGTGATAGTGTTGAAAAACCACTTTTCGCACATGTGTTAGTGTTGAAAAACCACTTTTCGCACTTGTGTTGGTGCAGGAAACCACTTTTGCACTTGTATTAGTGTGGAAAAAACACTTTTCGCACTTGTGTTAGTGTTGAAAAACCACTTTTCGCACTTGTGTTAGTGTTGAAAAACCACTTTTCGCACTTGTGTTGGTGCAGGAAACCACTTTTGCACTTGTATTAGTGTGGAAAAAGCACTTTTTGCACTTGTGATAGTGTTGAAAAACCACTTTTCGCACTTGTGTTAGTGTTGTAAAACCACTTTTCGCACTTGTGTTGGTGCAGGAAACCACTTTTGCACTTGTATCAGTGTGGAAAAAACACTTTTCGCACTTGTGTTAGTGTTGAAAAACCACTTTTCGCACTTGTGTTGGTGCAGGAAACCACTTTTGCACTTGTATTAGTGTGGAAAAAACACTTTTTGCACTTGTATTAGTGTGGAAAAAACATTTTTCGCACTTGTGTTAGTGTTGAAAAACCACTTTTCGCACTTGTGTTAGTGTTGAAAAACCACTTTTCGCACTTGTGTTGGTGCAGGAAACCACTTTTGCACTTGTATTAGTGTGGAAAAACCACTTTTCGCACTTGTGTTCGTGTTGAAAAACCACTTTTCGCACTTGTGTTAGTGTTGAAAACCACTTTTCGCACTTGTGTTAGTGTTGAAAAACCACTTTCGCACTTGTGTTAGTGTTGAAAAACCACTTTTCGCACTTGTGTTAGTGTTGAAAAACCACTTTTCGCACTTGTGTTGGTGCAGGAAACCACTTTTGCACTTCTATTAGTGTGGAAAAACCACTTTTCGCACTTGTGTTAGTGTTGAAAAACCACTTTTCGCACTTGTGTTGGTGCAGGAAACCACTTTTGCACTTGTATTAGTGTGGAAAAAACACTTTTCGCACTTGTGTTCGTGTTGAAAGACCACTTTTCGCACTTGTGTTAGTGTTGAAAACCACTTTTCGCACTTGTGTTAGTGTTGAAAAACCACTTTCGCACTTGTGTTAGTGTTGAAAAACCACTTTTCGCACTTGTGTTAGTGTTGTAAAATCACTTTTCGCACTTGTGTTGGTGCAGGAAACCACTTTTGCACTTGTATTAGTGTGGAAAAAACACTTTTCGCACTTGTGTTAGTGTTGAAAAACCACTTTTCGCACTTGTGTTAGTGTTGAAAAACCACTTTTCGCACTTGTGTTGGTGCAGGAAACCACTTTTGCACTTGTATTAGTGTGGAAAAACCACTTTTCGCACTTGTGTTCGTGTTGAAAAACCACTTTTCGCACTTGTGTTAGTGTTGAAAACCACTTTTCGCACTTGTGTTGGTGCAGGAAACCACTTTTGCACTTGTATTAGTGTGGAAAAACCACTTTTCGCACTTGTGTTAGTGTTGAAAAACCACTTTTCGCACTTGTGTTAGTGTTGAAAACCACTTTTCGCACTTGGGTTAGTGTTGAAAAACCACTTTTCGCACTTGTGTTGGGGCAGGAAACCACTTTTGCACTTGTATTAGTGTGGAAAAACCACTTTTCGCACTTGTGTTCGTGTTGAAAAACCACTTTTCGCACTTGTGTTAGTGTTGAAAAACCACTTTTCGCACTTGTGTTGGTGCAGGAAACCACTTTTGCACTTGTATTAGTGTGGAAAAAACACTTTTTGCACTTGTGATAGTGTTGAAAAACCACTTTTCGCACATGTGTTAGTGTTGAAAAACCACTTTTCGCACTTGTGTTGGTGCAGGAAACCACTTTTGCACTTGTATTAGTGTGGAAAAAACACTTTTCGCACTTGTGTTAGTGTTGAAAAACCACTTTTCGCACCTGTGTTAGTGTTGAAAAACCACTTTTCGCACTTGTGTTGGTGCAGGAAACCACTTTTGCACTTGTATTAGTGTGGAAAAAGCACTTTTTGCACTTGTGATAGTGTTGAAAAACCACTTTTCGCACTTGTGTTAGTGTTGTAAAACCACTTTTCGCACTTGTGTTGGTGCAGGAAACCACTTTTGCACTTGTATCAGTGTGGAAAAACCACTTTTCGCACTTGTGTTAGTGTTGAAAAACCACTTTTCGCACTTGTGTTGGTGCAGGAAACCACTTTTGCACTTGTATTAGTGTGGAAAAAACACTTTTTGCACTTGTATTAGTGTGGAAAAAACATTTTTCGCACTTGTGTTAGTGTTGAAAAACCACTTTTCGCACTTGTGTTAGTGTTGAAAAACCACTTTTCGCACTTGTGTTGGTGCAGGAAACCACTTTTGCACTTGTATTAGTGTGGAAAAACCACTTTTCGCACTTGTGTTCGTGTTGAAAAACCACTTTTCGCACTTGTGTTAGTGTTGAAAACCACTTTTCGCACTTGTGTTAGTGTTGAAAAACCACTTTCGCACTTGTGTTAGTGTTGAAAAACCACTTTTCGCACTTGTGTTAGTGTTGAAAAACCACTTTTCGCACTTGTGTTGGTGCAGGAAACCACTTTTGCACTTGTATTAGTGTGGAAAAACCACTTTTCGCATTTGTGTTAGTGTTGAAAAACCACTTTTCGCACTTGTGTTAGTGTTGAAAAACCACTTTTCGCACTTGTGTTGGTGCAGGAAACCACTTTTCGCACTTGTGTTAGTGTTGAAAAACCACTTTTCGCACTTGTGTTAGTGTTGAAAAACCACTTTTCACACTTGTGTTGGTGCAGGAAACCACTTTTGCACTTGTGTTGGTGCAGGAAACCACTTTTGCACTTGTATTAGTGTGGAAAAACCACTTTTCGCACTTGTGTTAGTGTTGAAAAACCACTTTTCGCACTTGTGTTAGTGTTGAAAAACCACTTTTCGCACTTGTGTTAGTGTTGAAAAACCACTTTCGCACTTGTGTTAGTGTTGAAAAACCACTTTTCGCACTTGTGTTAGTGTTGAAAAACCACTTTTCGCACTTGTGTTGGTGCAGGAAACCACTTTTGCACTTGTATTAGTGTGGAAAAAACACTTTTCGCACTTGTGTTAGTGTTGAAAAACCACTTTTCGCACTTGTGTTGGTGAAGGAAACCACTTTTGCACTTGTATTGGTGCAGGAAACCACTTTTGCACTTGTATTAGTGTGGAAAAACCACTTTTCGCACTTGTGTTCGTGTTGAAAAACCACTTTTCGCACTTGTGTTAGTGTTGAAAACCACTTTTCGCACTTGTGTTAGTGTTGAAAAACCACTTTTCGCACTTGTGTTAGTGTTGAAAAACCACTTTTCGCACTTGTGTTGGTGCAGGAAACCACTTTTGCACTTGTATTAGTGTGGAAAAAACACTTTTCGCACTTGTGTTAGTGTTGAAAAACCACTTTTCGCACTTGTGTTAGTGTTGAAAAACCACTTTTCGCACTTGTGTTGGTGCAGGAAACCACTTTTGCACTTGTATTAGTGTGGAAAAACCACTTTTCGCACTTGTGTTCGTGTTGAAAAACCACTTTTCGCACTTGTGTTAGTGTTGAAAACCACTTTTCGCACTTGTGTTAGTGTTGAAAAACCACTTTCGCACTTGTGTTAGTGTTGAAAAACCACTTTTCGCACTTGTGTTAGTGTTGAAAAACCACTTTTCGCACTTGTGTTGGTGCAGGAAACCACTTTTGCACTTGTATTAGTGTGGAAAAACCACTTTTCGCATTTGTGTTAGTGTTGAAAAACCACTTTTCGCACTTGTGTTAGTGTTGAAAAACCACTTTTCGCACTTGTGTTGGTGCAGGAAACCACTTTTCGCACTTGTGTTAGTGTTGAAAAACCACTTTTCGCACTTGTGTTAGTGTTGAAAAACCACTTTTCGCACTTGTGTTGGTGCAGGAAACCACTTTTGCACTTGTGTTGGTGCAGGAAACCACTTTTGCACTTGTATTAGTGTGGAAAAACCACTTTTCGCACTTGTGTTAGTGTTGAAAAACCACTTTTCGCACTTGTGTTAGTGTTGAAAAACCACTTTTCGCACTTGTGTTAGTGTTGAAAACCCACTTTCGCACTTGTGTTAGTGTTGAAAAACCACTTTTCGCACTTGTGTTAGTGTTGAAAAACCACTTTTCGCACTTGTGTTGGTGCAGGAAACCACTTTTGCACTTGTATTAGTGTGGAAAAAACACTTTTCGCACTTGTGTTAGTGTTGAAAAACCACTTTTCGCACTTGTGTTGGTGAAGGAAACCACTTTTGCACTTGTATTGGTGCAGGAAACCACTTTTGCACTTTTATTAGTGTGGAAAAAGCACTTTTTGCACTTGTGATAGTGTTGAAAAACCACTTTTCGCACTTGTGATAGTGTTGAAAAACCACTTTTTGCACCTGTGTTGGTGCAGGAAACCACTTTTCGCACTTGTGTTAGTGTTGAAAAACCACTTTTCGCACTTGTGTTGGGGCAGGAAACCACTTTTGCACTTGTATTAGTGTGGAAAAAGCACTTTTTGCACTTGTGATAGTGTTGAAAAACCACTTTTCGCACTTGTGTTAGTGTTGTAAAACCACTTTTCGCACTTGTGTTAGTGTTGAAAAACCACTTTTCGCACTTGTGTTGGTGCAGGAAACCACTTTTGCACTTGTATTAGTGTGGAAAAAACACTTTTTGCACTTGTATTAGTGTGGAAAAAACATTTTTCGCACTTGTGTTAGTGTTGAAAAACCACTTTTCGCACTTGTGTTAGTGTTGAAAAACCACTTTTCGCACTTGTGTTGGTGCAGGAAACCACTTTTGCACTTGTATTAGTGTGGAAAAACCACTTTTCGCACTTGTGTTCGTGTTGAAAAACCACTTTTCGCACTTGTGTTAGTGTTGAAAACCACTTTTCGCACTTGTGTTAGTGTTGAAAAACCACTTTCGCACTTGTGTTAGTGTTGAAAAACCACTTTTCGCACTTGTGTTAGTGTTGAAAAACCACTTTTCGCACTTGTGTTGGTGCAGGAAACCACTTTTGCACTTCTATTAGTGTGGAAAAACCACTTTTCGCACTTGTGTTAGTGTTGAAAAACCACTTTTCGCACTTGTGTTGGTGCAGGAAACCACTTTTGCACTTGTATTAGTGTGGAAAAAACACTTTTCGCACTTGTGTTCGTGTTAAAAGACCACTTTTCGCACTTGTGTTAGTGTTGAAAACCACTTTTCGCACTTGTGTTAGTGTTGAAAAACCACTTTCGCACTTGTGTTAGTGTTGAAAAACCACTTTTCGCACTTGTGTTAGTGTTGTAAAATCACTTTTCGCACTTGTGTTGGTGCAGGAAACCACTTTTGCACTTGTATTAGTGTGGAAAAAACACTTTTCGCACTTGTGTTAGTGTTGAAAAACCACTTTTCGCACTTGTGTTAGTGTTGAAAAACCACTTTTCGCACTTGTGTTGGTGCAGGAAACCACTTTTGCACTTGTATTAGTGTGGAAAAACCACTTTTCGCACTTGTGTTCGTGTTGAAAAACCACTTTTCGCACTTGTGTTAGTGTTGAAAACCACTTTTCGCACTTGTGTTGGTGCAGGAAACCACTTTTGCACTTGTATTAGTGTGGAAAAACCACTTTTCGCACTTGTGTTAGTGTTGAAAAACCACTTTTCGCACTTGTGTTAGTGTTGAAAACCACTTTTCGCACTTGTGTTAGTGTTGAAAAACCACTTTTCGCACTTGTGTTGGGGCAGGAAACCACTTTTGCACTTGTATTAGTGTGGAAAAACCACTTTTCGCACTTGTGTTCGTGTTGAAAAACCACTTTTCGCACTTGTGTTAGTGTTGAAAAACCACTTTTCGCACTTGTGTTGGTGCAGGAAACCACTTTTGCACTTGTATTAGTGTGGAAAAAACACTTTTTGCACTTGTGATAGTGTTGAAAAACCACTTTTCGCACATGTGTTAGTGTTGAAAAACCACTTTTCGCACTTGTGTTGGTGCAGGAAACCACTTTTGCACTTGTATTAGTGTGGAAAAAACACTTTTCGCACTTGTGTTAGTGTTGAAAAACCACTTTTCGCACTTGTGTTAGTGTTGAAAAACCACTTTTCGCACTTGTGTTGGTGCAGGAAACCACTTTTGCACTTGTATTAGTGTGGAAAAAGCACTTTTTGCACTTGTGATAGTGTTGAAAAACCACTTTTCGCACTTGTGTTAGTGTTGTAAAACCACTTTTCGCACTTGTGTTGGTGCAGGAAACCACTTTTGCACTTGTATCAGTGTGGAAAAACCACTTTTCGCACTTGTGTTAGTGTTGAAAAACCACTTTTCGCACTTGTGTTGGTGCAGGAAACCACTTTTGCACTTGTATTAGTGTGGAAAAAACACTTTTTGCACTTGTATTAGTGTGGAAAAAACATTTTTCGCACTTGTGTTAGTGTTGAAAAACCACTTTTCGCACTTGTGTTAGTGTTGAAAAACCACTTTTCGCACTTGTGTTGGTGCAGGAAACCACTTTTGCACTTGTATTAGTGTGGAAAAACCACTTTTCGCACTTGTGTTCGTGTTGAAAAACCACTTTTCGCACTTGTGTTAGTGTTGAAAACCACTTTTCGCACTTGTGTTAGTGTTGAAAAACCACTTTCGCACTTGTGTTAGTGTTGAAAAACCACTTTTCGCACTTGTGTTAGTGTTGAAAAACCACCTTTCGCACTTGTGTTAGTGTTGAAAAACCACTTTTCGCACTTGTGTTGGTGCAGGAAACCACTTTTGCACTTCTATTAGTGTGGAAAAACCACTTTTCGCACTTGTGTTAGTGTTGAAAAACCACTTTTCGCACTTGTGTTGGTGCAGGAAACCACTTTTGCACTTGTATTAGTGTGGAAAAAACACTTTTCGCACTTGTGTTCGTGTTAAAAGACCACTTTTCGCACTTGTGTTAGTGTTGAAAACCACTTTTCGCACTTGTGTTAGTGTTGAAAAACCACTTTCGCACTTGTGTTAGTGTTGAAAAACCACTTTTCGCACTTGTGTTAGTGTTGTAAAATCACTTTTCGCACTTGTGTTGGTGCAGGAAACCACTTTTGCACTTGTATTAGTGTGGAAAAAACACTTTTCGCACTTGTGTTAGTGTTGAAAAACCACTTTTCGCACTTGTGTTAGTGTTGAAAAACCACTTTTCGCACTTGTGTTGGTGCAGGAAACCACTTTTGCACTTGTATTAGTGTGGAAAAACCACTTTTCGCACTTGTGTTCGTGTTGAAAAACCACTTTTCGCACTTGTGTTAGTGTTGAAAACCACTTTTCGCACTTGTGTTGGTGCAGGAAACCACTTTTGCACTTGTATTAGTGTGGAAAAACCACTTTTCGCACTTGTGTTAGTGTTGAAAAACCACTTTTCGCACTTGTGTTAGTGTTGAAAACCACTTTTCGCACTTGTGTTAGTGTTGAAAAACCACTTTTCGCACTTGTGTTGGGGCAGGAAACCACTTTTGCACTTGTATTAGTGTGGAAAAACCACTTTTCGCACTTGTGTTCGTGTTGAAAAACCACTTTTCGCACTTGTGTTAGTGTTGAAAAACCACTTTTCGCACTTGTGTTGGTGCAGGAAACCACTTTTGCACTTGTATTAGTGTGGAAAAAACACTTTTTGCACTTGTGATAGTGTTGAAAAACCACTTTTCGCACATGTGTTAGTGTTGAAAAACCACTTTTCGCACTTGTGTTGGTGCAGGAAACCACTTTTGCACTTGTATTAGTGTGGAAAAAACACTTTTCGCACTTGTGTTAGTGTTGAAAAACCACTTTTCGCACTTGTGTTAGTGTTGAAAAACCACTTTTCGCACTTGTGTTGGTGCAGGAAACCACTTTTGCACTTGTATTAGTGTGGAAAAAGCACTTTTTGCACTTGTGATAGTGTTGAAAAACCACTTTTCGCACTTGTGTTAGTGTTGTAAAACCACTTTTCGCACTTGTGTTGGTGCAGGAAACCACTTTTGCACTTGTATCAGTGTGGAAAAACCACTTTTCGCACTTGTGTTAGTGTTGAAAAACCACTTTTCGCACTTGTGTTGGTGCAGGAAACCACTTTTGCACTTGTATTAGTGTGGAAAAAACACTTTTTGCACTTGTATTAGTGTGGAAAAAACATTTTTCGCACTTGTGTTAGTGTTGAAAAACCACTTTTCGCACTTGTGTTAGTGTTGAAAAACCACTTTTCGCACTTGTGTTGGTGCAGGAAACCACTTTTGCACTTGTATTAGTGTGGAAAAACCACTTTTCGCACTTGTGTTCGTGTTGAAAAACCACTTTTCGCACTTGTGTTAGTGTTGAAAACCACTTTTCGCACTTGTGTTAGTGTTGAAAAACCACTTTCGCACTTGTGTTAGTGTTGAAAAACCACTTTTCGCACTTGTGTTAGTGTTGAAAAACCACTTTTCGCACTTGTGTTGGTGCAGGAAACCACTTTTGCACTTGTATTAGTGTGGCAAAACCACTTTTCGCACTTGTGTTAGTGTTGAAAAACCACTTTTCGCACTTGTGTTAGTGTTGAAAAACCACTTTTCGCACTTGTGTTGGTGCAGGAAACCACTTTTCGCACTTGTGTTAGTGTTGAAAAACCACTTTTCGCACTTGTGTTAGTGTTGAAAAACCACTTTTCGCACTTGTGTTGGTGCAGGAAACCACTTTTGCACTTGTGTTGGTGCAGGAAACCACTTTTGCACTTGTATTAGTGTGGAAAAACCACTTTTCGCACTTGTGTTAGTGTTGAAAAACCACTTTTCGCACTTGTGTTAGTGTTGAAAAACCACTTTTCGCACTTGTGTTAGTGTTGAAAAACCACTTTCGCACTTGTGTTAGTGTTGAAAAACCACTTTTCGCACTTGTGTTAGTGTTGAAAAAATACTTTTCGCACTTGTGTTGGTGCAGGAAACCACTTTTGCACTTGTATTAGTGTGGAAAAAACACTTTTCGCACTTGTGTTAGTGTTGAAAAACCACTTTTCGCACTTGTGTTGGTGAAGGAAACCACTTTTGCACTTGTATTGGTGCAGGAAACCACTTTTGCACTTTTATTAGTGTGGAAAAAGCACAGTTTGCACTTGTGATAGTGTTGAAAAACCACTTTTCGCACTTGTGATAGTGTTGAAAAACCACTTTTTGCACCTGTGTTGGTGCAGGAAACCACTTTTGCACTTGTATTAGTGTGGAAAAACCACTTTTCGCACTTGTGTTAGTGTTGAAAAACCACTTTTCGCACTTGTGTTAGTGTTGAAAAACCACTTTTCGCACTTGTGTTGGTGCAGGAAACCACTTTTGCACTTGTATTAGTGTGGAAAAACTACTTTTCGCACTTGTGTTAGTGTTGAAAAACCACTTTTCGCACTTGTGTTAGTGTTGAAAAACCACTTTTCGCAGTTGTGTTAGTGTTGAAAAACCACTTTCGCACTTGTGTTAGTGTTGAAAAACCACTTTTCGCACTTGTGTTAGTGTTGAAAAACCACTTTTCGCACTTGTGTTGGTGCAGGAAACCACTTTTGCACTTGTATTAGTGTGGAAAAAGCACTTTTTGCACTTGTGATAGTGTTGAAAAACCACTTTTCGCACTTGTGTTAGTGTTGTAAAACCACTTTTCGCACTTGTGTTGGTGCAGGAAACCACTTTTGCACTTGTATTAGTGTGGAAAATCCACTTTTCGCACTTGTGTTAGTGATGAAAAACCACTTTTCGCACTTGTGTTAGTGT
>NW_027619943.1:0-25394 GCF_964187855.1 Myxine glutinosa
CACTTTTGAGAAGATTTCACAATGGAGTCGCCACTTTTGAGAAGATTTCACAATGGAGTCGCCACTTTTGAGAAGATTTCACAATGGAGTCGCCACTTTTGCACACATTTCACAATGGAGTCGCCACTTTTGAGAAGATTTCACAATGGAGTCGCCACTTTTGAGAAGATTTCACAATGGAGTCGCCACTTTTGCACACATTTCACAATGGAGTCGCCACTTTTGCACACATTTCACAATGGAGTCGCCACTTTTGCACACATTTCACAATGGAGTCGCCACTTTTGAGAAGATTTCACAATGGAGTCGCCACTTTTGAGAAGATTTCACAATGGAGTCGCCACTTTTGAGAAGATTTCACAATGGAGTCGCCACTTTTGAGAAGATTTCACAATGGAGTCGCCACTTTTGAGAAGATTTCACAATGGAGTCGCCACTTTTGCACACATTTCACAATGGAGTCGCCACTTTTGAGAAGATTTCACAATGGAGTCGCCACTTTTGCACACATTTCACAATGGAGTCGCCACTTTTGCACACATTTCACAATGGAGTCGCCACTTTTGCACACATTTCACAATGGAGTCGCCACTTTTGAGAAGATTTCACAATGGAGTCGCCACTTTTGAGAAGATTTCACAATGGAGTCGCCACTTTTGAGAAGATTTCACAATGGAGTCGCCACTTTTGAGAAGATTTCACAATGGAGTCGCCACTTTTGCACACATTTCACAATGGAGTCGCCACTTTTGCACACATTTCACAATGGAGTCGCCACTTTTGCACACATTTCACAATGGAGTCGCCACTTTTGAGAAGATTTCACAATGGAGTCGCCACTTTTGAGAAGATTTCACAATGGAGTCGCCACTTTTGAGAAGATTTCACAATGGAGTCGCCACTTTTGAGAAGATTTCACAATGGAGTCGCCACTTTTGAGAAGATTTCACAATGGAGTCGCCACTTTTGAGAAGATTTCACAATGGAGTCGCCACTTTTGAGAAGATTTCACAATGGAGTCGCCACTTTTGAGAATATTTCACAATGGAGTCGCCACTTTTGAGAAGATTTCACAATGGAGTCGCCACTTTTGCACACATTTCACAATGGAGTCGCCACTTTTGAGAAGATTTCACAATGGAGTCGCCACTTTTGAGAAGATTTCACAATGGAGTCGCCACTTTTGCACACATTTCACAATGGAGTCGCCACTTTTGAGAAGATTTCACAATGGAGTCGCCACTTTTGAGAAGATTTCACAATGGAGTCGCCACTTTTGAGAAGATTTCACAATGGAGTCGCCACTTTTGCACACATATCACAATGGAGTCGCCACTTTTGAGAAGATTTCACAATGGAGTCGCCACTTTTGAGAAGATTTCACAATGGAGTCGCCACTTTTGCACACATTTCACAATGGAGTCGCCACTTTTGAGAAGATTTCACAATGGAGTCGCCACTTTTGAGAAGATTTCACAATGGAGTCGCCACTTTTGAGAAGATTTCACAATGGAGTCGCCACTTTTGAGAAGATTTCACAATGGAGTCGCCACTTTTGAGAAGATTTCACAATGGAGTCGCCACTTTTGAGAAGATTTCACAATGGAGTCGCCACTTTTGAAAAGATTTCACAATGGAGTCGCCACTTTTGCACACATTTCACAATGGAGTCGCCACTTTTGAGAAGATTTCACAATGGAGTCTCCACTTTTGAGAAGATTTCACAATGGAGTCGCCACTTTTGCACACATTTCACAATGGAGTCGCCACTTTTGAGAAGATTTCACAATGGAGTCGCCACTTTTGAGAAGATTTCACAATGGAGTCGCCACTTTTGAGAAGATTTCACAATGGAGTCGCCACTTTTGCACACATTTCACAATGGAGTCGCCACTTTTGAGAAGATTTCACAATGGAGTCGCCACTTTTGAGAAGATTTCACAATGGAGTCGCCACTTTTGCACACATTTCACAATGGAGTCGCCACTTTTGAGAAGATTTCACAATGGAGTCGCCACTTTTGAGAAGATTTCACAATGGAGTCGCCACTTTTGCACACATTTCACAATGGAGTCGCCACTTTTGCACACATTTCACAATGGAGTCGCCACTTTTGCACACATTTCACAATGGAGTCGCCACTTTTGAGAAGATTTCACAATGGAGTCGCCACTTTTGAGAAGATTTCACAATGGAGTCGCCACTTTTGCACACATTTCACAATGGAGTCGCCACTTTTGAGAAGATTTCACAATGGAGTCGCCACTTTTGAGAAGATTTCACAATGGAGTCGCCACTTTTGCACACATTTCACAATGGAGTCGCCACTTTTGCACACATTTCACAATGGAGTCGCCACTTTTGCACACATTTCACAATGGAGTCGCCACTTTTGAGAAGATTTCACAATGGAGTCGCCACTTTTGAGAAGATTTCACAATGGAGTCGCCACTTTTGAGAAGATTTCACAATGGAGTCGCCACTTTTGAGAAGATTTCACAATGGAGTCGCCACTTTTGCACACATTTCACAATGGAGTCGCCACTTTTGAGAAGATTTCACAATGGAGTCGCCACTTTTGAGAAGATTTCACAATGGAGTCACCACTTTTGAGAAGATTTCACAATGGAGTCGCCACTTTTGCACACATTTCACAATGGAGTCGCCACTTTTGAGAAGATTTCACAATGGAGTCGCCACTTTTGCACACATTTCACAATGGAGTCGCCACTTTTGAGAAGATTTCACAATGGAGTCGCCACTTTTGAGAAGATTTCACAATGGAGTCGCCACTTTTGAGAAGATTTCACAATGGAGTCGCCACTTTTGAGAAGATTTCACAATGGAGTCGCCACTTTTGAGAAGATTTCACAATGGAGTCGCCACTTTTGAGAAGATTTCACAATGGAGTCGCCACTTTTGAGAAGATTTCACAATGGAGTCGCCACTTTTGCACACATTTCACAATGGAGTCGCCACTTTTGCACACATTTCACAATGGAGTCGCCACTTTTGCACACATTTCACAATGGAGTCGCCACTTTTGCACACATTTCACAATGGAGTCGCCACTTTTGAGAAGATTTCACAATGGAGTCGCCACTTTTGAGAAGATTTCACAATGGAGTCGCCACTTTTGCACACATTTCACAATGGAGTCGCCACTTTTGAGAAGATTTCACAATGGAGTCGCCACTTTTGAGAAGATTTCACAATGGAGTCGCCACTTTTGCACACATTTCACAATGGAGTCGCCACTTTTGCACACATTTCACAATGGAGTCGCCACTTTTGCACACATTTCACAATGGAGTCGCCACTTTTGAGAAGATTTCACAATGGAGTCGCCACTTTTGAGAAGATTTCACAATGGAGTCGCCACTTTTGAGAAGATTTCACAATGGAGTCGCCACTTTTGAGAAGATTTCACAATGGAGTCGCCACTTTTGAGAAGATTTCACAATGGAGTCGCCACTTTTGAGAAGATTTCACAATGGAGTCGCCACTTTTGAGAAGATTTCACAATGGAGTCGCCACTTTTGCACACATTTCACAATGGAGTCGCCACTTTTGAGAAGATTTCACAATGGAGTCGCCACTTTTGAGAAGATTTCACAATGGAGTCGCCACTTTTGCACACATTTCACAATGGAGTCGCCACTTTTGCACACATTTCACAATGGAGTCGCCACTTTTGCACACATTTCACAATGGAGTCGCCACTTTTGAGAAGATTTCACAATGGAGTCGCCACTTTTGAGAAGATTTCACAATGGAGTCGCCACTTTTGCACACATTTCACAATGGAGTCGCCACTTTTGAGAAGATTTCACAATGGAGTCGCCACTTTTGAGAAGATTTCACAATGGAGTCGCCACTTTTGCACACATTTCACAATGGAGTCGCCACTTTTGCACACATTTCACAATGGAGTCGCCACTTTTGCACACATTTCACAATGGAGTCGCCACTTTTGAGAAGATTTCACAATGGAGTCGCCACTTTTGAGAAGATTTCACAATGGAGTCGCCACTTTTGAGAAGATTTCACAATGGAGTCGCCACTTTTGAGAAGATTTCACAATGGAGTCGCCACTTTTGCACACATTTCACAATGGAGTCGCCACTTTTGAGAAGATTTCACAATGGAGTCGCCACTTTTGAGAAGATTTCACAATGGAGTCGCCACTTTTGAGAAGATTTCACAATGGAGTCGCCACTTTTGCACACATTTCACAATGGAGTCGCCACTTTTGAGAAGATTTCACAATGGAGTCGCCACTTTTGAGAAGATTTCACAATGGAGTCGCCACTTTTGCACACATTTCACAATGGAGTCGCCACTTTTGAGAAGATTTCACAATGGAGTCGCCACTTTTGAGAAGATTTCACAATGGAGTCGCCACTTTTGAGAAGATTTCACAATGGAGTCGCCACTTTTGAGAAGATTTCACAATGGAGTCGCCACTTTTGAGAAGATTTCACAATGGAGTCGCCACTTTTGAGAAGATTTCACAATGGAGTCGCCACTTTTGAGAAGATTTCACAATGGAGTCGCCACTTTTGCACACATTTCACAATGGAGTCGCCACTTTTGCACACATTTCACAATGGAGTCGCCACTTTTGCACACATTTCACAATGGAGTCGCCACTTTTGCACACATTTCACAATGGAGTCGCCACTTTTGAGAAGATTTCACAATGGAGTCGCCACTTTTGAGAAGATTTCACAATGGAGTCGCCACTTTTGCACACATTTCACAATGGAGTCGCCACTTTTGAGAAGATTTCACAATGGAGTCGCCACTTTTGAGAAGATTTCACAATGGAGTCGCCACTTTTGCACACATTTCACAATGGAGTCGCCACTTTTGCACACATTTCACAATGGAGTCGCCACTTTTGCACACATTTCACAATGGAGTCGCCACTTTTGAGAAGATTTCACAATGGAGTCGCCACTTTTGAGAAGATTTCACAATGGAGTCGCCACTTTTGAGAAGATTTCACAATGGAGTCGCCACTTTTGAGAAGATTTCACAATGGAGTCGCCACTTTTGAGAAGATTTCACAATGGAGTCGCCACTTTTGAGAAGATTTCACAATGGAGTCGCCACTTTTGAGAAGATTTCACAATGGAGTCGCCACTTTTGAGAATATTTCACAATGGAGTCGCCACTTTTGAGAAGATTTCACAATGGAGTCGCCACTTTTGCACACATTTCACAATGGAGTCGCCACTTTTGAGAAGATTTCACAATGGAGTCGCCACTTTTGAGAAGATTTCACAATGGAGTCGCCACTTTTGCACACATTTCACAATGGAGTCGCCACTTTTGAGAAGATTTCACAATGGAGTCGCCACTTTTGAGAAGATTTCACAATGGAGTCGCCACTTTTGAGAAGATTTCACAATGGAGTCGCCACTTTTGCACACATTTCACAATGGAGTCGCCACTTTTGAGAAGATTTCACAATGGAGTCGCCACTTTTGAGAAGATTTCACAATGGAGTCGCCACTTTTGAGAAGATTTCACAATGGAGTCGCCACTTTTGAGAAGATTTCACAATGGAGTCGCCACTTTTGAGAAGATTTCACAATGGAGTCGCCACTTTTGAGAAGATTTCACAATGGAGTCGCCACTTTTGAGAAGATTTCACAATGGAGTCGCCACTTTTGAGAAGATTTCACAATGGAGTCGCCACTTTTGCACACATTTCACAATGGAGTCGCCACTTTTGAGAAGATTTCACAATGGAGTCGCCACTTTTGAGAAGATTTCACAATGGAGTCGCCACTTTTGCACACATTTCACAATGGAGTCGCCACTTTTGAGAAGATTTCACAATGGAGTCGCCACTTTTGAGAGATTTCACAATGGAGTCGCCACTTTTGAGAATATTTCACAATGGAGTCGCCACTTTTGAGAAGATTTCACAATGGAGTCGCCACTTTTGCACACATTTCACAATGGAGTCGCCACTTTTGAGAAGATTTCACAATGGAGTCGCCACTTTTGAGAAGATTTCACAATGGAGTCGCCACTTTTGCACACATTTCACAATGGAGTCGCCACTTTTGAGAAGATTTCACAATGGAGTCGCCACTTTTGAGAAGATTTCACAATGGAGTCGCCACTTTTGAGAAGATTTCACAATGGAGTCGCCACTTTTGCACACATTTCACAATGGAGTCGCCACTTTTGAGAAGATTTCACAATGGAGTCGCCACTTTTGAGAAGATTTCACAATGGAGTCGCCACTTTTGAGAAGATTTCACAATGGAGTCGCCACTTTTGAGAAGATTTCACAATGGAGTCGCCACTTTTGAGAAGATTTCACAATGGAGTCGCCACTTTTGAGAAGATTTCACAATGGAGTCGCCACTTTTGAGAAGATTTCACAATGGAGTCGCCACTTTTGAGAAGATTTCACAATGGAGTCGCCACTTTTGCACACATTTCACAATGGAGTCGCCACTTTTGAGAAGATTTCACAATGGAGTCGCCACTTTTGAGAAGATTTCACAATGGAGTCGCCACTTTTGCACACATTTCACAATGGAGTCGCCACTTTTGAGAAGATTTCACAATGGAGTCGCCACTTTTGAGAAGATTTCACAATGGAGTCGCCACTTTTGAGAAGATTTCACAATGGAGTCGCCACTTTTGCACACATTTCACAATGGAGTCGCCACTTTTGAGAAGATTTCACAATGGAGTCGCCACTTTTGAGAAGATTTCACAATGGAGTCGCCACTTTTGCACACATTTCACAATGGAGTCGCCACTTTTGAGAAGATTTCACAATGGAGTCGCCACTTTTGAGAAGATTTCACAATGGAGTCGCCACTTTTGCACACATTTCACAATGGAGTCGCCACTTTTGCACACATTTCACAATGGAGTCGCCACTTTTGCACACATTTCACAATATTTTGAGAAGATTTCACAATGGAGTCGCCACTTTTGCACACATTTCACAATGGAGTCGCCACTTTTGCACACATTTCACAATGGAGTCGCCACTTTTGCACACATTTCACAATGGAGTCGCCACTTTTGAGAAGATTTCACAATGGAGTCGCCACTTTTGAGAAGATTTCACAATGGAGTCGCCACTTTTGAGAAGATTTCACAATGGAGTCGCCACTTTTGCACACATTTCACAATGGAGTCGCCACTTTTGCACACATTTCACAATGGAGTCGCCACTTTTGCACACATTTCACAATGGAGTCGCCACTTTTGCACACATTTCACAATGGAGTCGCCACTTTTGAGAAGATTTCACAATGGAGTCGCCACTTTTGCACACATTTCACAATGGAGTCGCCACTTTTGAGAAGATTTCACAATGGAGTCGCCACTTTTGCACACATTTCACAATGGAGTCGCCACTTTTGAGAAGATTTCACAATGGAGTCGCCACTTTTGAGAAGATTTCACAATGGAGTCGCCACTTTTGCACACATTTCACAATGGAGTCGCCACTTTTGAGAAGATTTCACAATGGAGTCGCCACTTTTGCACACATTTCACAATGGAGTCGCCACTTTTGAGAAGATTTCACAATAGAGTCGCCACTTTTGAGAAGATTTCACAATGGAGTCGCCACTTTTGCACACATTTCACAATGGAGTCGCCACTTTTGCACACATTTCACAATGGAGTCGCCACTTTTGCACACATTTCACAATGGAGTCGCCACTTTTGCACACATTTCACAATGGAGTCGCCACTTTTGAGAAGATTTCACAATGGAGTCGCCACTTTTGAGAATATTTCACAATGGAGTCGCCACTTTTGAGAAGATTTCACAATGGAGTCGCCACTTTTGCACACATATCACAATGGAGTCGCCACTTTTGAGAAGATTTCACAATGGAGTCGCCACTTTTGAGAAGATTTCACAATGGAGTCGCCACTTTTGCACACATTTCACAATGGAGTCGCCACTTTTGAGAAGATTTCACAATGGAGTCGCCACTTTTGAGAAGATTTCACAATGGAGTCGCCACTTTTGAGAAGATTTCACAATGGAGTCGCCACTTTTGAGAAGATTTCACAATGGAGTCGCCACTTTTGAGAAGATTTCACAATGGAGTCGCCACTTTTGAGAAGATTTCACAATGGAGTCGCCACTTTTGCACACATTTCACAATGGAGTCGCCACTTTTGAGAAGATTTCACAATGGAGTCGCCACTTTTGAGAAGATTTCACAATGGAGTCGCCACTTTTGACAAGATTTCACAATGGAGTCGCCACTTTTGAGAAGATTTCACAATGGAGTCGACACTTTTGAGAAGATTTCACAATGGAGTCGCCACTTTTGAGAAGATTTCACAATGGAGTCGCCACTTTTGAGAAGATTTGCACAATGGAGTCGCCACTTTTGCACACATTTCACAATGGAGTCGCCACTTTTGAGAAGATTTCACAATGGAGTCGCCACTTTTGCACACATTTCACAATGGAGTCGCCACTTTTGACAAGATTTCACAATGGAGTCGCCACTTTTGAGAAGATTTGACAATGGAGTCGCCACTTTTGCACACATTTCACAATGGAGTCGCCACTTTTGAGAAGATTTCACAATGGAGTCGCCACTTTTGAGAAGATTTCACAATGGAGTCGCCACTTTTGCACACATTTCACAATGGAGTCGCCACTTTTGAGAAGATTTCACAATGGAGTCGCCACTTTTGCACACATTTCACAATGGAGTCGCCACTTTTGAGAAGATTTCACAATGGAGTCGCCAGTTTTGACAAGATTTCACAATGGAGTCGCCACTTTTGAGAAGATTTCACAATGGAGTCGCCACTTTTGCACACATTTCACAATGGAGTCGCCACTTTTGAGAAGATTTCACAATGGAGTCGCCACTTTTGAGAAGATTTCACAATGGAGTCGCCACTTTTGAGAAGATTTCACAATGGAGTCGCCAGTTTTGACAAGATTTCACAATGGAGTCGCCACTTTTGAGAAGATTTCACAATGGAGTCGCCACTTTTGCACACATTTCACAATGGAGTCGCCACTTTTGCACACATTTCACAATGGAGTCGCCAGTTTTGAGAAGATTTCACAATGGAGTCGCCACTTTTGCACACATTTCACAATGGAGTCGCCACTTTTGCACACATTTCACAATGGAGTCGACACTTTTGCACACATTTCACAATGGAGTCGCCACTTTTGAGAAGATTTCACAATGGAGTCGCCACTTTTGCACACATTTCACAATGGAGTCGCCACTTTTGAGAAGATTTCACAATGGAGTCGCCACTTTTGCACACATTTCACAATGGAGTCACCACTTTTGAGAACATTTCACAATGGAGTCGCCACTTTTGAGAAGATTTCACAATGGAGTCGCCACTTTTGAGAACATTTCACAATGGAGTCGCCACTTTTGAGAAGATTTCACAATGGAGTCGCCACTTTTGAGAAGATTTCACAATGGAGTCGCCACTTTTGAGAAGATTTCACAATGGAGTCGCCACTTTTGAGAAGATTTCACAATGGAGTCGCCACTTTTGAGAAGATTTCACAATGGAGTCGCCACTTTTGAGAAGATTTCACAATGGAGTCGCCACTTTTGAGAAGATTTCACAATGGAGTCGCCACTTTTGAGAAGATTTCACAATGGAGTCGCCACTTTTGAGAAGATTTCACAATGGAGTCGCCACTTTTGCACACATTTCACAATGGAGTCGCCACTTTTGAGAAGATTTCACAATGGAGTCGCCACTTTTGAGAAGATTTCACAATGGAGTCGCCACTTTTGAGAAGATTTCACAATGGAGTCGCCACTTTTGAGAAGATTTCACAATGGAGTCGCCACTTTTGCACACATTTCACAATGGAGTCGCCACTTTTGAGAAGATTTCACAATGGAGTCGCCACTTTTGCACACATTTCACAATGGAGTCGCCACTTTTGCACACATTTCACAATGGAGTCGCCACTTTTGAGAAGATTTCACAATGGAGTCGCCACTTTTGAGAAGATTTCACAATGGAGTCGCCAGTTTTGACAAGATTTCACAATGGAGTCGCCACTTTTGAGAAGATTTCACAATGGAGTCGCCACTTTTGAGAAGATTTCACAATGGAGTCGCCACTTTTGAGAAGATTTCACAATGGAGTCGCCACTTTTGAGAAGATTTCACAATGGAGTCGCCACTTTTGAGAAGATTTCACAATGGAGTCGCCACTTTTGAGAAGATTTCACAATGGAGTCGCCACTTTTGCACACATTTCACAATGGAGTCGCCACTTTTGAGAAGATTTCACAATGGAGTCGCCACTTTTGAGAAGATTTCACAATGGAGTCGCCACTTTTGAGAAGATTTCACAATGGAGTCGCCACTTTTGCACACATTTCACAATGGAGTCGCCACTTTTGAGAAGATTTCACAATGGAGTCGCCACTTTTGAGAAGATTTCACAATGGAGTCGCCACTTTTGACAAGATTTCACAATGGAGTCGCCACTTTTGAGAAGATTTCACAATGGAGTCGACACTTTTGAGAAGATTTCACAATGGAGTCGCCACTTTTGAGAAGATTTCACAATGGAGTCGCCACTTTTGAGAAGATTTGACAATGGAGTCGCCACTTTTGCACACATTTCACAATGGAGTCGCCACTTTTGAGAAGATTTCACAATGGAGTCGCCACTTTTGCACACATTTCACAATGGAGTCGCCACTTTTGACAAGATTTCACAATGGAGTCGCCACTTTTGAGAAGATTTGACAATGGAGTCGCCACTTTTGCACACATTTCACAATGGAGTCGCCACTTTTGAGAAGATTTCACAATGGAGTCGCCACTTTTGAGAAGATTTCACAATGGAGTCGCCACTTTTGAGAAGATTTCACAATGGAGTCGCCACTTTTGCACACATTTCACAATGGAGTCGCCACTTTTGCACACATTTCACAATGGAGTCGCCAGTTTTGAGAAGATTTCACAATGGAGTCGCCACTTTTGCACACATTTCACAATGGAGTCGCCACTTTTGAGAAGATTTCACAATGGAGTCGCCACTTTTGAGAAGATTTCACAATGGAGTCGCCACTTTTGAGAAGATTTCACAATGGAGTCGCCACTTTTGAGAAGATTTCACAATGGAGTCGCCACTTTTGAGAAGATTTCACAATGGAGTCGCCACTTTTGCACACATTTCACAATGGAGTCGCCACTTTTGAGAAGATTTCACAATGGAGTCGCCAGTTTTGACAAGATTTCACAATGGAGTCGCCACTTTTGAGAAGATTTCACAATGGAGTCGCCACTTTTGCACACATTTCACAATGGAGTCGCCACTTTTGAGAAGATTTCACAATGGAGTCGCCACTTTTGAGAAGATTTCACAATGGAGTCGCCACTTTTGAGAAGATTTCACAATGGAGTCGCCACTTTTGAGAAGATTTCACAATGGAGTCGCCACTTTTGAGAAGATTTCACAATGGAGTCGCCACTTTTGAGAAGATTTCACAATGGAGTCGCCACTTTTGAGAAGATTTCACAATGGAGTCGCCACTTTTGAGAAGATTTCACAATGGAGTCGCCACTTTTGCACACATTTCACAATGGAGTCGCCACTTTTGAGAAGATTTCACAATGGAGTCGCCACTTTTGAGAAGATTTCACAATGGAGTCGCCACTTTTGAGAAGATTTCACAATGGAGTCGCCACTTTTGAGAAGATTTCACAATGGAGTCGCCACTTTTGCACACATTTCACAATGGAGTCGCCACTTTTGAGAAGATTTCACAATGGAGTCGCCACTTTTGAGAAGATTTCACAATGGAGTCGCCACTTTTGCACACATTTCACAATGGAGTCGCCACTTTTGAGAAGATTTCACAATGGAGTCGCCACTTTTGCACACATTTCACAATGGAGTCGCCACTTTTGAGAAGATTTCACAATGGAGTCGCCACTTTTGAGAAGATTTCACAATGGAGTCGCCACTTTTGACAAGATTTCACAATGGAGTCGCCACTTTTGAGAAGATTTCACAATGGAGTCGACACTTTTGAGAAGATTTCACAATGGAGTCGCCACTTTTGAGAAGATTTCACAATGGAGTCGCCACTTTTGAGAAGATTTGACAATGGAGTCGCCACTTTTGCACACATTTCACAATGGAGTCGCCACTTTTGCACACATTTCACAATGGAGTCGCCACTTTTGCACACATTTCACAATGGAGTCGCCACTTTTGACAAGATTTCACAATGGAGTCGCCACTTTTGAGAAGATTTGACAATGGAGTCGCCACTTTTGCACACATTTCACAATGGAGTCGCCACTTTTGAGAAGATTTCACAATGGAGTCGCCACTTTTGAGAAGATTTCACAATGGAATCGCCACTTTTGAGAAGATTTCACAATGGAGTCGCCACTTTTGCACACATTTCACAATGGAGTCGCCACTTTTGCACACATTTCACAATGGAGTCGCCAGTTTTGAGAAGATTTCACAATGGAGTCGCCACTTTTGCACACATTTCACAATGGAGTCGCCACTTTTGAGAAGATTTCACAATGGAGTCGCCACTTTTGAGAAGATTTCACAATGGAGTCGCCACTTTTGAGAAGATTTCACAATGGAGTCGCCACTTTTGAGAAGATTTCACAATGGAGTCGCCACTTTTGAGAAGATTTCACAATGGAGTCGCCACTTTTGCACACATTTCACAATGGAGTCGCCACTTTTGAGAAGATTTCACAATGGAGTCGCCACTTTTGAGAAGATTTCACAATGGAGTCGCCACTTTTGCACACATTTCACAATGGAGTCGCCACTTTTGCACACATTTCACAATGGAGTCGCCACTTTTGCACACATTTCACAATGGAGTCGCCACTTTTGAGAAGATTTCACAATGGAGTCGCCACTTTTGAGAAGATTTCACAATGGAGTCGCCACTTTTGAGAAGATTTCACAATGGAGTCGCCACTTTTGAGAAGATTTCACAATGGAGTCGCCACTTTTGCACACATTTCACAATGGAGTCGCCACTTTTGAGAAGATTTCACAATGGAGTCGCCACTTTTGAGAAGATTTCACAATGGAGTCGCCACTTTTGAGAAGATTTCACAATGGAGTCGCCACTTTTGCACACATTTCACAATGGAGTCGCCACTTTTGAGAAGATTTCACAATGGAGTCGCCACTTTTGAGAAGATTTCACAATGGAGTCGCCACTTTTGACAAGATTTCACAATGGAGTCGCCACTTTTGAGAAGATTTCACAATGGAGTCGACACTTTTGAGAAGATTTCACAATGGAGTCGCCACTTTTGAGAAGATTTCACAATGGAGTCGCCACTTTTGAGAAGATTTGACAATGGAGTCGCCACTTTTGCACACATTTCACAATGGAGTCGCCACTTTTGAGAAGATTTCACAATGGAGTCGCCACTTTTGCACACATTTCACAATGGAGTCGCCACTTTTGACAAGATTTCACAATGGAGTCGCCACTTTTGAGAAGATTTGACAATGGAGTCGCCACTTTTGCACACATTTCACAATGGAGTCGCCACTTTTGAGAAGATTTCACAATGGAGTCGCCACTTTTGAGAAGATTTCACAATGGAGTCGCCACTTTTGAGAAGATTTCACAATGGAGTCGCCACTTTTGCACACATTTCACAATGGAGTCGCCACTTTTGCACACATTTCACAATGGAGTCGCCAGTTTTGAGAAGATTTCACAATGGAGTCGCCACTTTTGCACACATTTCACAATGGAGTCGCCACTTTTGAGAAGATTTCACAATGGAGTCGCCACTTTTGCACACATTTCACAATGGAGTCGCCACTTTTGAGAAGATTTCACAATGGAGTCGCCACTTTTGCACACATTTCACAATGGAGTCGCCACTTTTGCACACATTTCACAATGGAGTCGCCACTTTTGCACACATTTCACAATGGAGTCGCCACTTTTGAGAAGATTTCACAATGGAGTCGCCACTTTTGAGAAGATTTCACAATGGAGTCGCCACTTTTGAGAAGATTTGACAATGGAGTCGCCACTTTTGCACACATTTCACAATGGAGTCGCCACTTTTGAGAAGATTTCACAATGGAGTCGCCACTTTTGCACACATTTCACAATGGAGTCGCCACTTTTGACAAGATTTCACAATGGAGTCGCCACTTTTGAGAAGATTTGACAATGGAGTCGCCACTTTTGCACACATTTCACAATGGAGTCGCCACTTTTGAGAAGATTTCACAATGGAGTCGCCACTTTTGAGAAGATTTCACAATGGAGTCGCCACTTTTGCACACATTTCACAATGGAGTCGCCACTTTTGAGAAGATTTCACAATGGAGTCGCCACTTTTGCACACATTTCACAATGGAGTCGCCACTTTTGAGAAGATTTCACAATGGAGTCGCCAGTTTTGACAAGATTTCACAATGGAGTCGCCACTTTTGAGAAGATTTCACAATGGAGTCGCCACTTTTGCACACATTTCACAATGGAGTCGCCACTTTTGAGAAGATTTCACAATGGAGTCGCCACTTTTGAGAAGATTTCACAATGGAGTCGCCACTTTTGCACACATTTCACAATGGAGTCGCCACTTTTGCACACATTTCACAATGGAGTCGCCACTTTTGCACCCATTTCACAATGGAGTCGCCACTTTTGAGAAGATTTCACAATGGAGTCGCCACTTTTGCACACATTTCACAATGGAGTCGCCACTTTTGCACACATTTCACAATGGAGTCGCCACTTTTGCACACATTTCACAAAGGAGTCGCCACTTTTGAGAAGATTTCACAATGGAGTCGCCACTTTTGAGAAGATTTCACAATGGAGTCGCCACTTTTGAGAAGATTTCACAATGGAGTCGCCACTTTTGAGAAGATTTCACAATGGAGTCGCCACTTTTGAGAAGATTTCACAATGGAGTCGCCACTTTTGCACACATTTCACAATGGAGTCGCCACTTTTGAGAAGATTTCACAATGGAGTCGCCACTTTTGAGAAGATTTCACAATGGAGTCGCCACTTTTGAGAAGATTTCACAATGGAGTCGCCACTTTTGCACACATTTCACAATGGAGTCGCCACTTTTGAGAAGATTTCACAATGGAGTCGCCACTTTTGAGAAGATTTCACAATGGAGTCGCCACTTTTGACAAGATTTCACATTGGAGTCGCCACTTTTGAGAAGATTTCACAATGGAGTCGACACTTTTGAGAAGATTTCACAATGGAGTCGCCACTTTTGAGAAGATTTGACAATGGAGTCGCCACTTTTGCACACATTTCACAATGGAGTCGCCACTTTTGAGAAGATTTCACAATGGAGTCGCCACTTTTGCACACATTTCACAATGGAGTCGCCACTTTTGACAAGATTTCACAATGGAGTCGCCACTTTTGAGAAGATTTGACAATGGAGTCGCCACTTTTGCACACATTTCACAATGGAGTCGCCACTTTTGAGAAGATTTCACAATGGAGTCGCCACTTTTGAGAAGATTTCACAATGGAGTCGCCACTTTTGAGAAGATTTCACAATGGAGTCGCCACTTTTGAGAAGATTTCACAATGGAGTCGCCACTTTTGAGAAGATTTCACAATGGAGTCGCCACTTTTGAGAAGATTTCACAATGGAGTCGCCACTTTTGAGAAGATTTGACAATGGAGTCGCCACTTTTGCACACATTTCACAATGGAGTCGCCACTTTTGAGAAGATTTCACAATGGAGTCGCCACTTTTGCACACATTTCACAATGGAGTCGCCACTTTTGACAAGATTTCACAATGGAGTCGCCACTTTTGAGAAGATTTGACAATGGAGTCGCCACTTTTGCACACATTTCACAATGGAGTCGCCACTTTTGAGAAGATTTCACAATGGAGTCGCCACTTTTGAGAAGATTTCACAATGGAGTCGCCACTTTTGAGAAGATTTCACAATGGAGTCGCCACTTTTGCACACATTTCACAATGGAGTCGCCACTTTTGCACACATTTCACAATGGAGTCGCCAGTTTTGAGAAGATTTCACAATGGAGTCGCCACTTTTGCACACATTTCACAATGGAGTCGCCACTTTTGCACACATTTCACAATGGAGTCGACACTTTTGCACACATTTCACAATGGAGTCGCCAGTTTTGAGAAGATTTCACAATGGAGTCGCCACTTTTGCACACATTTCACAATGGAGTCGCCACTTTTGCACACATTTCACAATGGAGTCGCCAGTTTTGAGAAGATTTCACAATGGAGTCGCCACTTTTGCACACATTTCACAATGGAGTCGCCACTTTTGCACACATTTCACAATGGAGTCGCCACTTTTGCACACATTTCACAATGGAGTCGCCACTTTTGAGAAGATTTCACAATGGAGTCGCCACTTTTGAGAAGATTTCACAATGGAGTCGCCACTTTTGAGAAGATTTCACAATGGAGTCGCCACTTTTGCACACATTTCACAATGGAGTCGCCACTTTTGAGAAGATTTCACAATGGAGTCGCCACTTTTGCACACATTTCACAATGGAGTCGCCACTTTTGAGAAGATTTCACAATGGAGTCGCCACTTTTGAGAAGATTTCACAATGGAGTCGCCACTTTTGAGAAGATTTCACAATGGAGTCGCCACTTTTTCACACATTTCACAATGGAGTCGCCACTTTTGAGAAGATTTCACAATGGAGTCGCCACTTTTGCACACATTTCACAATGGAGTCGCCACTTTTGAGAAGATTTCACAATGGAGTCGCCACTTTTGCACACATTTCACAATGGAGTCGCCACTTTTGAGAAGATTTCACAATGGAGTCGCCACTTTTGCACACATTTCACAATGGAGTCGCCACTTTTGAGAAGATTTCACAATGGAGTCGCCACTTTTGAGAAGATTTCACAATGGAGTCGCCACTTTTGAGAAGATTTCACAATGGAGTCGCCGCTTTTGAGAAGATTTCACAATGGAGTCGCCACTTTTGCACACATTTCACAATGGAGTCGCCACTTTTGAGAAGATTTCACAATGGAGTCGCCACTTTTGAGAAGATTTCACAATGGAGTCGCCACTTTTGCACACATTTCACAATGGAGTCGCCACTTTTGAGAAGATTTCACAATGGAGTCGCCACTTTTGAGAAGATTTCACAATGGAGTCGCCACTTTTGAGAAGATTTCACAATGGAGTCGCCACTTTTGAGAAGATTTCACAATGGAGTCGCCACTTTTGAGAAGATTTCACAATGGAGTCGCCACTTTTGCACACATTTCACAATGGAGTCGCCACTTTTGAGAAGATTTCACAATGGAGTCGCCACTTTTGCACACATTTCACAATGGAGTCGCCACTTTTGAGAAGATTTCACAATGGAGTCGCCACTTTTGCACACATTTCACAATGGAGTTGCCACTTTTGAGAAGATTTCACAATGGAGTCGCCACTTTTGCACACATTTCACAATGGAGTCGCCACTTTTGAGAAGATTTCACAATGGAGTCGCCACTTTTGAGAAGATTTCACAATGGAGTCGTCACTTTTGCACACATTTCACAATGGAGTCGCCACTTTTGAGAAGATTTCACAATGGAGTCGCCACTTTTGAGAAGATTTCACAATGGAGTCGCCACTTTTGCACACATTTCACAATGGAGTCGCCACTTTTGAGAAGATTTCACAATGGAGTCGCCACTTTTGAGAAGATTTCACAATGGAGTCGCCACTTTTGCACACATTTCACAATGGAGTCGCCACTTTTGCACACATTTCACAATGGAGTCGCCACTTTTGAGAAGATTTCACAATGGAGTCGCCACTTTTGAGAAGATTTCACAATGGAGTCGCCACTTTTGAGAAGATTTCACAATGGAGTCGCCACTTTTGAGAAGATTTCACAATGGAGTCGCCACTTTTGAGAAGATTTCACAATGGAGTCGGCACTTTTGAGAAGATTTCACAATGGAGTCGCCACTTTTGCACACATTTCACAATGGAGTCGCCACTTTTGCACACATTTCACAATGGAGTCGCCACTTTTGAGAAGATTTCACAATGGAGTCGCCACTTTTGAGAAGATTTCACAATGGAGTCGCCACTTTTGCACACATTTCACAATGGAGTCGCCACTTTTGAGAAGATTTCACAATGGAGTCGCCACTTTTGAGAAGATTTCACAATGGAGTCGCCACTTTTGAGAAGATTTCACAATGGAGTCGCCACTTTTGCACACATTTCACAATGGAGTCGCCACTTTTGAGAAGATTTCACAATGGAGTCGCCACTTTTGAGAAGATTTCACAATGGAGTCGCCACTTTTGCACACATTTCACAATGGAGTCGCCACTTTTGAGAATATTTCACAATGGAGTCGCCACTTTTGAGAAGATTTCACAATGGAGTCGCCACTTTTGCACACATTTCACAATGGAGTCGCCACTTTTGAGAAGATTTCACAATGGAGTCGCCACTTTTGACAAGATTTCACAATGGAGTCGCCACTTTTGAGAAGATTTCACAATGGAGTCGCCACTTTTGAGAAGATTTCACAATGGAGTCGCCACTTTTGCACACATTTCACAATGGAGTCGCCACTTTTGAGAAGATTTCACAATGGAGTCGCCACTTTTGCACACATTTCACAATGGAGTCGCCACTTTTGAGAAGATTTCACAATGGAGTCGCCACTTTTGCACACATTTCACAATGGAGTCGCCACTTTTGAGAAGATTTCACAATGGAGTCGCCACTTTTGAGAAGATTTCACAATGGAGTCGCCACTTTTGAGAAGATTTCACAATGGAGTCGCCACTTTTGAGAAGATTTCACAATGGAGTCGCCACTTTTGAGAAGATTTCACAATGGAGTCGCCACTTTTGCACACATTTCACAATGGAGTCGCCACTTTTGAGAAGATTTCACAATGGAGTCGCCACTTTTGAGAAGATTTCACAATGGAGTCGCCACTTTTGCACACATTTCACAATGGAGTCGCCACTTTTGAGAAGATTTCACAATGGAGTCGCCACTTTTGCACACATTTCACAATGGAGTCGCCACTTTTGAGAAGATTTCACAATGGAGTCGCCACTTTTGCACACATTTCACAATGGAGTCGCCACTTTTGAGAAGATTTCACAATGGAGTCGCCACTTTTGAGAAGATTTCACAATGGAGTCGCCACTTTTGAGAAGATTTCACAATGGAGTCGCCACTTTTGAGAAGATTTCACAATGGAGTCGCCACTTTTGAGAAGATTTCACAATGGAGTCGCCACTTTTGCACACATTTCACAATGGAGTCTCCACTTTTGAGAAGATTTCACAATGGAGTCGCCACTTTTGAGAAGATTTCACAATGGAGTCGCCACTTTTGCACACATTTCACAATGGAGTCGCCACTTTTGAGAAGATTTCACAATGGAGTCGCCACTTTTGCACACATTTCACAATGGAGTCGCCACTTTTGCACACATTTCACAATGGAGTCGCCACTTTTGCACACATTTCACAATGGAGTCGCCACTTTTGAGAAGATTTCACAATGGAGTCGCCACTTTTGAGAAGATTTCACAATGGAGTCGCCACTTTTGAGAAGATTTCACAATGGAGTCGCCACTTTTGCACACATTTCTCAATGGAGTCGCCACTTTTGAGAAGATTTCACAATGGAGTCGCCACTTTTGAGAAGATTTCACAATGGAGTCGCCACTTTTGAGAAGATTTCACAATGGAGTCGCCACTTTTGAGAAGATTTCACAATGGAGTCGCCACTTTTGAGAAGATTTCACAATGGAGTCGCCACTTTTGAGAAGATTTCACAATGGAGTCGCCACTTTTGAGAAGATTTCACAATGGAGTCGCCACTTTTGAGAAGATTTCACAATGGAGTCGCCACTTTTGCACACATTTCACAATGGAGTCGCCACTTTTGCACACATTTCACAATGGAGTCGCCACTTTTGAGAAGATTTCACAATGGAGTCGCCACTTTTGAGAAGATTTCACAATGGAGTCGCCACTTTTGAGAAGATTTCACAATGGAGTCGCCACTTTTGAGAAGATTTCACAATGGAGTCGCCACTTTTGAGAAGATTTCACAATGGAGTCGCCACTTTTGCACACATTTCACAATGGAGTCGCCACTTTTGAGAAGATTTCACAATGGAGTCGCCACTTTTGAGAAGATTTCACAATGGAGTCGCCACTTTTGAGAAGATTTCACAATGGAGTCGCCACTTTTGCACACATTTCACAATGGAGTCGCCACTTTTGAGAAGATTTCACAATGGAGTCGCCACTTTTGAGAAGATTTCACAATGGAGTCGCCACTTTTGAGAAGATTTCACAATGGAGTCGCCACTTTTGAGAAGATTTCACAATGGAGTCGCCACTTTTGCACACATTTCACAATGGAGTCGCCACTTTTGAGAAGATTTCACAATGGAGTCGCCACTTTTGAGAAGATTTCACAATGGAGTCGCCACTTTTGCACACATTTCACAATGGAGTCGCCACTTTTGAGAAGATTTCACAATGGAGTCGCCACTTTTGCACACATTTCACAATGGAGTCGCCACTTTTGAGAAGATTTCACAATGGAGTCGCCACTTTTGCACACATTTCACAATGGAGTTGCCACTTTTGAGAAGATTTCACAATGGAGTCGCCACTTTTGCACACATTTCACAATGGAGTCGCCACTTTTGAGAAGATTTCACAATGGAGTCGCCACTTTTGAGAAGATTTCACAATGGAGTCGTCACTTTTGCACACATTTCACAATGGAGTCGCCACTTTTGAGAAGATTTCACAATGGAGTCGCCACTTTTGAGAAGATTTCACAATGGAGTCGCCACTTTTGCACACATTTCACAATGGAGTCGCCACTTTTGAGAAGATTTCACAATGGAGTCGCCACTTTTGAGAAGATTTCACAATGGAGTCGCCACTTTTGCACACATTTCACAATGGAGTCGCCGCTTTTGCACACATTTCACAATGGAGTCGCCACTTTTGAGAAGATTTCACAATGGAGTCGCCACTTTTGAGAAGATTTCACAATGGAGTCGCCACTTTTGAGAAGATTTCACAATGGAGTCGCCACTTTTGAGAAGATTTCACAATGGAGTCGCCACTTTTGAGAAGATTTCACAATGGAGTCGGCACTTTTGAGAAGATTTCACACTGGAGTCGCCACTTTTGCACACATTTCACAATGGAGTCGCCACTTTTGCACACATTTCACAATGGAGTCGCCACTTTTGAGAAGATTTCACAATGGAGTCGCCACTTTTGAGAAGATTTCACAATGGAGTCGCCACTTTTGCACACATTTCACAATGGAGTCGCCACTTTTGAGAAGATTTCACAATGGAGTCGCCACTTTTGAGAAGATTTCACAATGGAGTCGCCACTTTTGAGAAGATTTCACAATGGAGTCGCCACTTTTGCACACATTTCACAATGGAGTCGCCACTTTTGAGAAGATTTCACAATGGAGTCGCCACTTTTGAGAAGATTTCACAATGGAGTCGCCACTTTTGCACACATTTCACAATGGAGTCGCCACTTTTGAGAATATTTCACAATGGAGTCGCCACTTTTGAGAAGATTTCACAATGGAGTCGCCACTTTTGCACACATTTCACAATGGAGTCGCCACTTTTGAGAAGATTTCACAATGGAGTCGCCACTTTTGACAAGATTTCACAATGGAGTCGCCACTTTTGAGAAGATTTCACAATGGAGTCGCCACTTTTGAGAAGATTTCACAATGGAGTCGCCACTTTTGCACACATTTCACAATGGAGTCGCCACTTTTGAGAAGATTTCACAATGGAGTCGCCACTTTTGCACACATTTCACAATGGAGTCGCCACTTTTGAGAAGATTTCACAATGGAGTCGCCACTTTTGCACACATTTCACAATGGAGTCGCCACTTTTGAGAAGATTTCACAATGGAGTCGCCACTTTTGAGAAGATTTCACAATGGAGTCGCCACTTTTGAGAAGATTTCACAATGGAGTCGCCACTTTTGAGAAGATTTCACAATGGAGTCGCCACTTTTGAGAAGATTTCACAATGGAGTCGCCACTTTTGCACACATTTCACATGGAGTCGCCACTTTTGAGAAGATTTCACAATGGAGTCGCCACTTTTGAGAAGATTTCACAATGGAGTCGCCACTTTTGCACACATTTCACAATGGAGTCGCCACTTTTGAGAAGATTTCACAATGGAGTCGCCAC
Organism: Myxine glutinosa; assembly: GCF_964187855.1. Lineage (NCBI taxonomy): Eukaryota > Metazoa > Chordata > Myxini > Myxiniformes > Myxinidae > Myxine > Myxine glutinosa. Next base: position 22,282 of record NW_027619943.1, read on the forward strand.
TTTTGCACACATTTCACAATGGAGTCGCCACTTTTGAGAAGATTTCACAATGGAGTCGCCACTTTTGCACACATTTCACAATGGAGTCGCCACTTTTGAGAAGATTTCACAATGGAGTCGCCACTTTTGAGAAGATTTCACAATGGAGTCGCCACTTTTGAGAAGATTTCACAATGGAGTCGCCACTTTTGAGAAGATTTCACAATGGAGTCGCCACTTTTGAGAAGATTTCACAATGGAGTCGCCACTTTTGCACACATTTCACAATGGAGTCGCCACTTTTGAGAAGATTTCACAATGGAGTCGCCACTTTTGAGAAGATTTCACAATGGAGTCGCCACTTTTGCACACATTTCACAATGGAGTCGCCACTTTTGAGAAGATTTCACAATGGAGTCGCCACTTTTGCACACATTTCACAATGGAGTCGCCACTTTTGCACACATTTCACAATGGAGTCGCCACTTTTGCACACATTTCACAATGGAGTCGCCACTTTTGAGAAGATTTCACAATGGAGTCGCCACTTTTGAGAAGATTTCACAATGGAGTCGCCACTTTTGAGAAGATTTCACAATGGAGTCGCCACTTTTGCACACATTTCTCAATGGAGTCGCCACTTTTGAGAAGATTTCACAATGGAGTCGCCACTTTTGAGAAGATTTCACAATGGAGTCGCCACTTTTGAGAAGATTTCACAATGGAGTCGCCACTTTTGAGAAGATTTCACAATGGAGTCGCCACTTTTGAGAAGATTTCACAATGGAGTCGCCACTTTTGAGAAGATTTCACAATGGAGTCGCCACTTTTGAGAAGATTTCACAATGGAGTCGCCACTTTTGCACACATTTCACAATGGAGTCGCCACTTTTGCACACATTTCACAATGGAGTCGCCACTTTTGAGAAGATTTCACAATGGAGTCGCCACTTTTGAGAAGATTTCACAATGGAGTCGCCACTTTTGAGAAGATTTCACAATGGAGTCGCCACTTTTGAGAAGATTTCACAATGGAGTCGCCACTTTTGAGAAGATTTCACAATGGAGTCGCCACTTTTGCACACATTTCACAATGGAGTCGCCACTTTTGAGAAGATTTCACAATGGAGTCGCCACTTTTGAGAAGATTTCACAATGGAGTCGCCACTTTTGAGAAGATTTCACAATGGAGTCGCCACTTTTGCACACATTTCACAATGGAGTCGCCACTTTTGAGAAGATTTCACAATGGAGTCGCCACTTTTGAGAAGATTTCACAATGGAGTCGCCACTTTTGAGAAGATTTCACAATGGAGTCGCCACTTTTGAGAAGATTTCACAATGGAGTCGCCACTTTTGCACACATTTCACAATGGAGTCGCCACTTTTGAGAAGATTTCACAATGGAGTCGCCACTTTTGCACACATTTCACAATGGAGTCGCCACTTTTGAGAAGATTTCACAATGGAGTCGCCACTTTTGCACACATTTCACAATGGAGTCGCCACTTTTGAGAAGATTTCACAATGGAGTCGCCACTTTTGAGAAGATTTCACAATGGAGTCGCCACTTTTGAGAAGATTTCACAATGGAGTCGCCACTTTTGAGAAGATTTCACAATGGAGTCGCCACTTTTGAGAAGATTTCACAATGGAGTCGCCACTTTTGCACACATTTCACAATGGAGTCGCCACTTTTGAGAAGATTTCACAATGGAGTCGCCACTTTTGAGAAGATTTCACAATGGAGTCGCCACTTTTGCACACATTTCACAATGGAGTCGCCACTTTTGAGAAGATTTCACAATGGAGTCGCCACTTTTGCACACATTTCACAATGGAGTCGCCACTTTTGAGAAGATTTCACAATGGAGTCGCCACTTTTGAGAAGATTTCACAATGGAGTCGCCACTTTTGCACACATTTCACAATGGAGTCGCCACTTTTGAGAAGATTTCACAATGGAGTCGCCACTTTTGAGAAGATTTCACAATGGAGTCGCCACTTTTGAGAAGATTTCACAATGGAGTCGCCACTTTTGAGAAGATTTCACAATGGAGTCGCCACTTTTGCACACATTTCACAATGGAGTCGCCACTTTTGAGAAGATTTCACAATGGAGTCGCCACTTTTGCACACATTTCACAATGGAGTCGCCACTTTTGAGAAGATTTCACAATGGAGTCGCCACTTTTGCACACATTTCACAATGGAGTCGCCACTTTTGAGAAGATTTCACAATGGAGTCGCCACTTTTGAGAAGATTTCACAATGGAGTCGCCACTTTTGAGAAGATTTCACAATGGAGTCGCCACTTTTGAGAAGATTTCACAATGGAGTCGCCACTTTTGAGAAGATTTCACAATGGAGTCGCCACTTTTGCACACATTTCACAATGGAGTCGCCACTTTTGAGAAGATTTCACAATGGAGTCGCCACTTTTGAGAAGATTTCACAATGGAGTCGCCACTTTTGCACACATTTCACAATGGAGTCGCCACTTTTGAGAAGATTTCACAATGGAGTCGCCACTTTTGCACACATTTCACAATGGAGTCGCCACTTTTGCACACATTTCACAATGGAGTCGCCACTTTTGCACACATTTCACAATGGAGTCGCCACTTTTGAGAAGATTTCACAATGGAGTCGCCACTTTTGAGAAGATTTCACAATGGAGTCGCCACTTTTGAGAAGATTTCACAATGGAGTCGCCACTTTTGCACACATTTCTCAATGGAGTCGCCACTTTTGAGAAGATTTCACAATGGAGTCGCCACTTTTGAGAAGATTTCACAATGGAGTCGCCACTTTTGAGAAGATTTCACAATGGAGTCGCCACTTTTGAGAGATTTCACAATGGAGTCGCCACTTTTGAGAAGATTTCACAATGGAGTCGCCACTTTTGAGAAGATTTCACAATGGAGTCGCCACTTTTGAGAAGATTTCACAATGGAGTCGCCACTTTTGCACACATTTCACAATGGAGTCGCCACTTTTGCACACATTTCACAATGGAGTCGCCACTTTTGAGAAGATTTCACAATGGAGTCGCCACTTTTGAGAAGATTTCACAATGGAGTCGCCACTTTGAGAAGATTTCACAATGGAGTCGCCACTTTTGAGAAGATTTC
>NW_027619944.1:0-22500 GCF_964187855.1 Myxine glutinosa
TTCCTTCGACCTCATGGCTTGGTTTGTGCTCTGATATGCATTGGCAGCTGTGAGACCTCATATAGACAGGTGTGTGCCTTTCCAAATCATGTCCAATCAATTGAATTTACACAGGTTGGACTCCAATCAAGGTGTAGAAACATCTCAAAGATGATCAAGAGAAATGGGAGGCACCTGAGCTAAGGAGGAGGGGGAGGGGGGGATGGGGAGGGGGAGGGGAGGGGTAGGGGGGAGGGGTAGGGGGAGGGGGAAAAGGAGGGGGAGGGGGAAAAAGGGAGGGGAGGGGGAAAAAGGGAGGGGGAGGGGGAAAAGGGAGGGGGAGGGGGGAAAAGGGAGGGGGAGGGGGGGAAAGGAGGGGGAAGGGGAAGGGGAGGGGGTAGGGTGTAGGGGGAAGGGAGGGGGAGGGGAGGGGGGAGGGGGAAGGGGAGGGCCAGTCAACAATGACGTTGCAGTTCTCATGGTCGGAGAGCAGCACAACAATCGCGACATCGTCCTGCATCTTCGCAACAGCACGAAGTGGATTTTGGAGACACACCAATCCTGTGACGCCCTCCAGTACCGGTGTTGCCGGGCGGGGGAAGGGAGACCCGTACATTCGCCCTCTCGACTCAAGCTCACTCGGACAAAAGCCTCGCACAAATTACACCATGAAGGCCCAATGGCCATGTCTATGCACAAATCAAGTACGTGAGCGAGTCGGGCGCACTGAATTGAAAATATATAGAACGCCCAGACTCCGTGAAAAGTGAAGCCGCCGTGTCGCCATCTTGGTTAGCACGACTCGACCAACTCGCTTCGCGGATCTCGTTTGTTTTGAACGTGTGAATTACGTGCGAACGCGTAACTGTGAGTTTATGGCGGCAAGGAGCATCACGTGATCGCTCTGAGTGAATCAGCGCGCTGCTCTGCCACCTGATCAGATTCTGTGTATAATATTCCTCGCTGAAATGCGCAGAGGTAAATATGAATAAAAAATATGGATCTCGTAAAGATGAAAGAAAGAAAAACCAATGTGGTGTGAATGGCAATGTTCCTCGCTGAAATGTGAAAAAACGCAATCGCTTTTCGCTCCGAAATATGTGCGAACGCGTAACTGAGTTAATGGCGGCAAGGAACATCACGTGATCGCTCTGAGAGAATCAGCGCGCTGCTCTCCCACCGCCTCAGATTCCGTGCATAATATTCCTCGCTGAAATGTGCTGAGGTAAAAATATGGTAAAAAAATATTATGAAATATTTTTTTTTAGGTCAGCCATGTTCTTCCCAGGCTCAATGGCCATGTCTATGCCAAATATCAAGCACGTGAGCCTCTCCGTTTAGGAGTCTATCGGTAACATTACACACACACACACACACACACACACACACACACACACACACACACACACACACACACACACACACACACACAAGCTGTGTTTTATACATATAGATTGAGTGTAGATTGATGAGGGAAAAAATGAATTTAAACGATTTCAGTATAAGGCTGCAACATAACGAAATGTAAAAAAGTGAAGAGGTCTGAATACTTTCTGAATGCACTGTATATCTATCTATCTATCTATATATATATATATATATACTATATATATATATATATTATATATATACTATATATATATATATATAATATATATATATATATATATATATATATATACATATATATATATATATACATATATATATACATATATATATATATACATATATATATATATACATATATATATATATATACATATATATATATATACATATATATATATATACATATATATATATATATACATATATATATATATACATATATATATATATACATATATATATATATACATATATATATATACTATATATGTATATATATACTAGCAGAAGTACCCGGCATTGCCGGGCGGGGGAGGAGGAGGGGAGGGGGAAGAGGATGGGGAGGGGAACGGGGGGGATGGGGGAGGGGGGAGTGGGAGGGGGAAGGGGGGTGGGGAGGAGGATGGGAGGGGGGAAGAGGAGGGGAGGGGAACAGGAGGGGAGGGGGAGGGGGAAGGGGCGAGGGGGGAGGGGAAGGGGGGGAGGGGAGAGGGAAGGGGGGAGGGGAGGGTGTGGGGGTGCCCCGGGGGAAGAAGGGCCCCTCCCCCCTCACCCCCTCCCTCCCCCCTCACCTCCCCTCACCTCTCCCCTCACCTCCTCCCCTCTCCTCCTCCCCCCCCTCCCCCTCCGCCCTCGCCCCACCCCCGTTCCCCTCCCCTCCTCTTCCCCCTCCCCTCCTCCTCCCCCTTAACACCAGGGGGGTTGACTCAGCCTGTCATCCTACCGAGGTCGGCAAATTGAGTACCAGTTCACTGGTAATTCCCTGTGTGCCGCAAGAGGCGCCTAACAGGGTTGGCGGCACGAACCCGGAAGTCGGAACTCATTGTCGTCAAATAAATGTAGCATGTATGTTTCACTCTCTGTCACATGCCGTTGGTCCCATGTCAATCGGATGAAGTTGAAAAATTAACATTACGAAGTTTCTCTGGGACGTACTGATTCCGAATAATGAAGTTGAAAAAATTAACGTTCCGGAATACGCTAATTACGCTAACAGAAGCGCTGGCCGCTGCGAAGCGCTAGAGGGAGCGCTGCGCTCCCTCCCTTCGATATCCCTCCCTCTTCTGCTAGCGCTTCTGCGCTAATACGCTAATTTTAAAACCCGAATTTTTTTTAAATTTAAGGTGTGCTGTAGTTGCTCTGAGACGTACTGATTCCGAATATGCCTTTGGTTTTCTCTGCGATGAGTAGTTCTCGAGTTATAAGAGGACAAACAAACATACTTTACTGCTATATATATATATAATCAACGAACATAACAGCGTGACGAGCGCTGTCCCGATCTCCTGTGGACCGAAGTCCTAGACCAAAGCGTCACCCTCCGACCCAAAGGGTCTTCTGGAGGCTTCAGCCCGGCCACTCTGTCAACAGACAGAGATGCCGTCCTGACGAGGGTCAATAAGCCCGAAACCTGGATTGGCGGCTCTGCTTGATGTTTAGCCAATGGGGACCAATGAATAAATCTCTGTCTGTTGACGGAGTGGCCGGGCTGAAGCCTCCAGAAGACCCTTTGGGTCGGAGGTGACGCTTTGGTCTAGGACTTCGGTCCACAGGAGATCGGGACAGCGCTCGTCACGCTGTTATGTTCGTTGATTATTATCCCCGCCGATCGCAACCGCACCCCCTGGTTTTGGTTTGCACTGGTGGGAACGATGGTCTGTGTGGCAGACAGGCTGTTGGTTCCTTGCGGGTTATGCGGTATTTACCGTGTGAGACATAATTCGTGGCTGGTGCTCACCATTAAAGCTAGGAGGTGCCTTGATCATATATATATATATATATATATACATACACACTGGTATTTGGGGGGAGGGGTTTGTATACATAGTCGAGGCTCGTGGAAGAGCTAGTATGAGTTCACTTAACGGATCAGGATGCAACAGGACGAAAGGAACAGTAGAGAGATGGAAGAAACACTAAAAGCAGAGCCAAAGGCAAGATAGAGGCAGACTAAAGTGTGGGGAGCAATGGGGTGGGGAGCAATGGGGGGGGGGGAGGGGCGGGGTTGGATATGATGCATGGGGTGGACAAGATGGATACAGAGGGAAAGTGTCTCCAGGGGGAAAATTGGAATTTGGAAGGAGGAGGCATCAGGGTGGGTGGGTGTGTGTGTGTGTGTGTGTGTGTGTGTGTGTGTGTGTGTGTGTGTGTGTTAACGAGGGCAGAAAATATCATGGATTTGGATTGATGATTATAATGTAAGATGGTGGGGAACAACTGCCTTGAAGACCTGGAGGGACGAATGAGATTGAAGAGGATGTGAAAGTTGGTTCCATAGGTGGGGAAAAAAAGAGGAAGAAATGAGTGCTGGTGAGTAGTGATGCTGAATTTATGTCGTTTCACCAGTAGTGGGTTGATGGTGGACCGTGTGTGCCTGCAGAAACCTGGTGGGAGGGGAAAAGGGGGGATAAACCATGGAAAGAACAAGGGTACAGAACCAGGAAGGAGGCGGTAGAAGACAGACACCACCGACCTGTCTGCATTGGTGAAGTGATCGGCCCATAGACTTCAGCTTCATCGTGGCAGATTCCATTGATCTTGAAGGCCTGTGTATCCACGGTGTCAATCTGAGCAAGATGTGAGGCAGGTGAGCCAGCCAACAGGGGAGAGCAGTACTCTTTATCGTGCACATCACCATCAAGCGGATGAATGCCTTGTAGGTGGATGGGAATTCCTGTGTGCCAAAGAAGGACTTTGAATGACAGAGGATGCCCATTCGGGGGCTGGATTTGGAGGCCAATTTTGAAATGTGGTTTGCCCAAGAAAGATCATGGCTGATGCCTGAAAGTGAGACCCAGGAGTTTGAATGACTGAACTTCCTCAGATGATTGTTAAGAAAGTGGAGTAAAGGGGGGAAATGAAAGGAGAAATTGAGGTAGAACAAGCATTCTGAGTATTGCGCTGCAATACATGTCCCCTACCAAAGTTCAAAGTGCCATAACTTTGTCAAAAATGATCGAATATGGAAATTTATGCATGGTTGATGCTGGTTTTCAAACTTGATCTGAGGTATGCTGAGACACATGTTTGTCACGCCTCGCCTCGTTGATAGCCCGCAAGGTCGCTCCGTGGAGCAGCCTGCACGTATTGCACTGTGTGAATTATATAATTACACGTATTGCAACGTATTGCGATGGATTCAAGAGATATCCTTTAAAAAATATATATTTTCGTTTAATTAACTATATCTGCCAAACCACGTGCCCTATCGCAAATTCCAAAAGGACATTTTAGTAGACTGACATGCTGAACAGATCTGTGAAGTTTCCCCTGATTGGATCAAAAATGAGGGAGGGACTCGGGTTTTAAAGGTTCATGCTTTTAAAACGCCATAACTCTGAAACCATGTGACGCATGACGTCATGCTCATTGACTTTTTTGTTCGTCATGGGTATGCGATTCTGCGTGCAAAGTTTGACCTCGATCTGTTCAGCCGTTGCAGAGAAAAAGGGGTTTTCGTGATTTCACGCAAAACAATATGGCGGCCGAACCACGTGACCTGTGACGTCATAATTACCATTAAAATATTCTACAGACCGAGTCCCTCCTATGGTGAAAATTTGATCTCAATCGGTCCTATTATTGCAGAGAAAATGTTTTTTAAAGGAAATTAAAACTTAAAATGGCACTGAGTTAAGGATCATCAGAATTATCAGAATTCCCAAAGTCCAAAGTGCCATAACTTTGTCAAAAATGATCGAAACGTCGTGAAGTTCGAACTTGATCTGTAACTTATCATGAGGAAACCATGTACCAAGTTTGAAATCATTAGCATTAAGTGTTTAGAAAGAAAGTCCGGAAAACTGTTCTTTGCGTGACGGACTGACGGACTGACGGACTGACGGACGGAGAGACGGAGGGACGGTGAGCAAACCTATAGTCCACTCCGGTGTACACCCGTAGGGGACTAATAAAGAGGGAGTAGGGGTCGGAGAAGGGCAATGCGTGGGGTGGGGGGGGGGGGGGATGAAAACAGACTAGGGAGGTGTGTGCTCAACAATTTCACACTTTTATTGCACATGATATGTTAATGACCCATCCCTTGGTATTCTTGGTATCAGAGAAAAATAATCTACAATGTGAAATTTGCCAGCACCGAAACCAAAGCAGTCGTTCATTTGGCAGCGTGCACCCCTTTGAACTATATAATCTGGATCTTACTCCCAGGAGAAATACATGGCAAGTGATATGGTGCTTGGTTGTGAGCCTGCAGCGATACAAATGAGCAATTCTTTCTTTTCAATCGGAGCAATTATTTAAAGTGAAAAGCATGAAAAAAAAGTAGCGAGTGATAATCTTATTTAATTTCCTGACTAAAAATATCCCCTCATCATCGTTCTTCAAAATGTCAATGTCCCTCAAAGTTATAAAAGTTATAACTTTACACAAAGTACACAAGGTTATAAAAGAACAGGATCACAAAAAAATGGCTTGATTGTAAGCTCCACTCTCTGCATTGGTTTTGCGTTCTTCCAGTTGGATAGACCAATGTACAGTATAAGGGAATTTGAACACATGAAGAAGCCGGGTGACCCATCACATCTTTTTTGTACATCACATGCCACTATATATTCAATACTTCGTATTCGTATTGTGGTGTTCTGCTGTTTTGTGGTTTTGTTTGTTGTACACCGCCCCTTTCCTCTGCCATCTCCCAGGCGCTGCATAACGTCATTGCCGGGCACCGAAGGGGGCTCGGCAATGACGCACGCTGAAAGGAGTACTCAGTTTTCACTCTGTTTGTTTTCTTGTTTTCTTGTTTGTCCGGGGCGATATCTCAGCCATCCTTTGAGCTAGGAATCCGAAATGTCGGCACAATAGTGAGCAGTCCTTTGTCAAAAACAGTATTTTTTGTTTTTTGATTAATCAATTAATTGATGAGTTATTTAATTATTAGCGATTAATTAAGTACATATACATTTCCTTTCTCTTCTAGGCATTATCTCAGGCACCTTTTGAGTTCGGAAGACGGAAGCCAAACAGTTCAATCTTGGTTTCATCAGACCACAGCATCTTGTTTCTCATCACAGTCTGAGAGTCCTTTAGGTGCTTTTTTTTTTGCAAACTCCAAGCGGGCTTTCATATCTTTCACTGAGGAGAGGCTTCCGTCTGGCCATTCTGCCATAAAGCACAGCTCGGTGGAGTGTTGCAGTGATGGTTGTCCTGGAAGTTTCTCCCATCTCCACATAGGATCTCTGGAGCTCAGCCAGAGTGACCATCGGGGTCTTGGTCACCTCTCTTACCAAGGCCCTTCTCCCCCGGTTGCTCAGTTTGGCCAGGTGGCCAGCTCTAGGAAGAGTATTGGTTGTTCCAAACTTCTTCCATTTAAGAATTATGGAGGCCACTGTGCTCTTGGGAACCTTCAATGCAGCAGAAAATTTTTTTGTAAGCTTCCCCAGATCTGTGCCTCGACACAATCCTGTCTCTGAGCTCTGCAGGCAGTTCCTTCGACCTCATGGCTTGGTTTTTGCTCTGATATGCATTGTCAGCTGTGAGACCGTATATAGACAGGTGTGTGCCTTTCCAAATCATGTCCAATCAATTGAATTTACCACAGGTGGACCCCAATCAAGGTGTAGAAACATCTCAAAGATGATCAAGAGAAATGGGAGGCACCTGAACTAAATTTCAAATGTCATAGCAAAGGGTATGAATACTTATGTCAATGTGATATTTCAGTTTTTTCCTTTTAATAAATTTGCAAAACTTTCTAAAATCCTGTTTTCTCTTTGTCATTATGGGGTATTGAGTGTAGATTGATGAGGGAAAAAATGAATATAAACGATTTCAGCATAAGGCTGCAACATAACAAAATGTGAAAAAAGTGAAGGGGTCTGAATACTTTCTGAATGCACTATATATATATATATACTAGCGGGGTCACCCGTGGGAATCCCACGGGCATGGATGTGTGTGACTTTTCGACATATTGAGTTAGATGCTGCACCTGCACATTCAGTTATATAAAATGGTTACTGGCAATTGATCACATCCACAAATGATGTAATCCACACAATTTATGTACTTTACATAACGTTTATAGGAATAACAAGTTGCCCTTGTTCATGCCCGTGTAGATGGGAAATACAGTTTGTTTGAAATAAATCACAAATATCAGAAGAAAGTTTTTAAAATTTAGAACTATTCTCACTTAGAGTTAAACATCACCGTAATATTATGCGGTTGCTTCAACGTTTTCGGTGAATTATATGTCATTTCCATCTACACGGGCATGTATTCCTATTAACGTTATGTAAAGTACATAAATTGTGTGAATTACATCATTTGTGGATGTGATCAATTACCAGTAACCATTTTATATAACTGAATGTGCAGGCGCAGCATCTAACTCAATATGTCGAAATGTCACACACATCCATGCCCGTGGGATTCTCACCCGTGGGAATCCCACGGGCATGGATGTGTGTGACGAATTTTAAATATATGTCGACTGTTATTTTAGGCGGTGTATTTTCGTTTCTCATCATGGCGCGATTTAAAAAAAAAAAAAAAAAATAATTTTTTTTTTTTTAAAAAAGCGGCGTTACGCGCGCTGCTTGTGAGCAAGGAGGAAGCGGACAAGCGGTAACATATAAACGTCTTTATTGTAAGACTACACTGTAACACTGTACTGTCTCGGGCTGGGCGCCCGGTGTATATCATGAGGCCACGCCTACCCCTGGTGCGTGGCCACCGCCCACTTGGTGCGCGGAATGATGTCACCACGCCAGTGGGCTTTTGTGTCCGCCACACGCGCCCCCCCAGAATTCCCGCGCACCTGGAGGGCCAGTTTGCGGGGCAGACGAATGACCCGGCCGAAGCGCCCCCTGGCGATCGGCGGCGTCCGGGGTGCAGGGATGCCAGGTGGGATGCCCCTGGCTGCCCCTGGGATGGGTGCAGGACCGGGGGGCGGCGTGGCGGCGGGGCTGGGCGGTGCCGGGGGTCCGCCCGCAGGAGGGCGGCCCCGACGTGGGGGTCGGGCCACTGGCGGTGGATGGTCCACATCGAGGTGGGCCGGCTTGAGGCGGTCTACCGAAACGCGGTCAGGAGTACCGCCGATGTCCAGGGTGAAGTGCTTCGCCCCGGTCTCCAGCACGCGGAAACGCCCGTCGTACGGGGGCCGCAGTGGTGTCCGATGGGCATCGTGGCGGACGAAGACGTACTCCGCCGTGCGAAGCTCCGGGGCGACGTGCGTCGGTGGGTGCCCGTGGCATGCCGTTGGCACCGGGGCGAACCTCTGGGCAGTCTCTTGTAGAGCGGAGCGCTGCTGTGCCGCGGACCATGGTGCCGTGGAGTCGGGGAGGAACTCGCCCGGCACCCGCAGCGGTTGCCCGAAGACCAATTCCGCCGCGGATGCGCGCAGGTCCTCCTTGGGCGCCGTCCGGAGGCCCAGCAGGACCCAGGGGAGCCTGTCGACCCAGCCGCCGTCGCGGAGGGTGGCCCGGAGCGCGGCCTTCAATGAGCGGTGAAATCGCTCACACAGGCCGTTAGCCTGGGGATGGTAGGCCGTGGTTCGGTGCAGCCGGACCCCGAGCCCCTGCGCAACCGCCCCCCAGAGCTCCGAGGTGAACTGGGGGCCGCGGTCGGATGAGATGTCTGAGGGGGCGCCGAACCGGGCGACCCAGGTGGCGATGAAAGCCTGCGCGACATCGGCCGCCGTTGTCGACGCCAAGGGCACGGCCTCCGGCCACCGGGTGGTGCGGTCCACCATGGTGAGGACGTAGGTGAAACCCCGCGAGGGGGGCAGAGGTCCCACCAGGTCCACGTGGACGTGGTCAAACCGGCGTTCCGGCACCGTGAACGGGGCCAACGGGGCCTGGGTGTGCCGGTGCACCTTGGCGCGCTGGCACGCGAGGCACGTCCTGGCCCAGCCGCGGACGGCCTTCCGGAGGCCATGCCAGACGAACTTGTCGGCGATCAGCCTTTGGGAGGCCCTCGCGCCCGGGTGGGACAGGCCGTGGATGGCGTCAAACACCTGGCGCTGCCAGCCCGCGGGCACGATGGGGCGAGGACGCCCGAGGGAGACGTCGCACAAGAGGGCCGCGCCCGCGCCGTCAAACGGCACCTCGGTGACGCGGAGGCCCGTGACGGCGGTCCGCAAGGCCTGGACGTCGGGGTCAGCGGCCTGGTCCGCTGCCATCCGGGCATAGTCGATGCCGAGGTGGACTGCGTGGGCGACGGCCCGGGAAAGGCAATCCGCCACCGGGTTGTCCTTCCCCGCGACGTGCTGGATGTCCGTCGTGTACTCGGACACGGCCGAGAGGTGACGCTGCTGCCGGGCCGACCACGGCTCGGTGACTTTGCCCATCGCAAAGATCAGCGGCTTGTGGTCGACGAAGGCAGTGAACGCCCGGCCCTCGAGCAGATGGCGGAAGTGCCTGACCGCCAAGTGAAGTCCGAGCAACTCGCGGTCGAAGGTACTGTAACGGCGTTCGGGCGGGCGAAGCTGCCGGCTAAAGAACGCCAGCGGTTGCCAAGCTCCACGCACCCATTGCTCATGCACTGCGCCCACCGCGTAGTCCGAGGCATCGGTGGTGAGGGCGATCGGTGCATCGGGCGCCGGGTGCGCGAGCATGGTGGCGTTAGCCAAGGCGAGCTTCGCGCCCGTGAACGCCGTGTCCATCTGCTCGGTCCAGGTAACGTCGCCTTTGCCCGGCTTACCTCGGAGAGCTTCGTGCAGGGGGCGCAGGAGCTGGGCGATACGGGGCAGGAACCGATGGTAAAAGTTCACCATGCCCAGGAACTCCTGCAGCCCTCTGATCGTGCGGGGGCGCGGAAACCCCTTCACCGCCTCCACCTTGGCCGGTAGGGGGACGGCTCCGTGCCTGGTGACACGGTGCCCCAGAAAATCGATTGTGGCGGCGCCGAACCGGCACTTTGCGGTGTTCACAATCAGGCCATGCTGGCCCAGGCGTTCGAAGAGCGTGCGGAGGTGGCGTAGGTGCTCTTCGCGGGACGCGCTGGCGACGAGGATATCGTCCAGGTAAACGTAGACAAAATCCAAGTCGCGCAGGACGCTGTCCATCAGTCGCTGGAACGCCTGAGCCGCATTCATCAGACCGAAGGGCATGCGCAAGAACTCGAAGAGTCCGAATGGCGTGATGACCGCCGTCTTCGGGACGTCCTCCGGCCTGACGGGGACCTGATGGTAGCCGCGTATGAGGTCCACCTTCGAGAAGAAGGACCTGCCCGCCAAACGGGCGGAAAAGTCCTGAATGTGGGGGACGGGGGTAGCGGTCGGGAGTCGTGGCGTCATTGAGACGGCGATAGTCCCCGCACGGTCGCCATCCCCCGCCGGGCTTCGGCACGATGTGCAGCGGCGACGCCCAAGCGCTCTCTGAGCGCCGAACGATGCCGAGTCGCTCCAGGGTAGCGAACTCCGCTTTTGCCACCGCCAGCTTCGTCGGCTCGAGGCGGCGTGCCCGGGCGTAGACCGGTGGCCCGACGGTGGGGATGTGATGGGCCACCCCGTGCTTGACGGCCCCCGCCGAGAAGGTGGGCCGCGTGAGGGCCGGGAAGCCGGCGAGGAGGCGGGTGAATGCGTCCGCTGCCGGAAGCGTACAGACCAACGTGGCCGGAACCGAATCGTTCGGCAAGCCGCTTGGCAAGCCGCTCGTTGAGCTGGGCAACGCACAAGCGAGCGAGCTGAACGTCTCGGCCTGGACAAGCCGTCTGCGCTTGACGTCGACCAGGAGCCCATTAGCGCACAGGAAGTCCGCGCCAAGCAGTGCCATGGGCACGTCGGCGGTGACGAACGTCCATCGGAAAACCTGCCCTCCAAACCGCAGAGAGAGGCAGCGTTTTCCGTACGTACGGATGGGCGTCCCGTTCGCGGCAAGCAGCGCGGGGCCCCCACCCGCGGCGTGCTTGTCTGACGTGCCGGCGGGAATGACACTCACCTGCGCTCCCGTGTCGCACAGGTAACGGCGCCTGGAGAAGGTGTCCGTTATGAACAGCAGGCTGTTCGAATGGCCGGCGCTCATCGCCACTATTGAGCGCCGGCCCGGGCGTTTCCCGACCCGTTTGAAGGAGCACGGCGGATGACACCGCCGAGCTTCGTGGCTGAACTTGGCATGGAACCAGCACCAGGTGGTGGAGCTGGAGGAGCGCGGCTGGCTCCGCCAGGCCGGTGGAGTTGGCGGGTTTCCCCGCGGTGGCGGTTTTCGCCGCGGCGGTGGGCGGGGCGTGGCGGCGTTCACGAGGTGCGTATCAGCATGCTGCTGAACATCAGCGTGCTGTAGAAGCTGATGCTGTGGAACATGCTGCTGAACATCAGCGTCGAGGGCCGTGACGGCCACGCCGACGCTCGCCCGCATGTCCGAAGCGGCGAAGTACCTGTCCGCCTCGGCCGCCAATGCTCGGGGTTCCGTTAGCTCGGTCCCGGCCAACGCGAGGCGGACCTGCGCTGGAAGTTGGCGCCGGAAAAGCGCCCGGAATAGCGAACCGGGGGCTTCGTCGCCCAACAGTGACAGCATATGGTCCATTCGGACCGACGGGCGCGTCTCACCGAGCTCGGGGAGATCCAGGAGGCGGTCGGCCCGTGCGTCGTCCGTAAGGCCGAACGTGGCTAGGAGTAGCCGCTTGAGTGCCTCGTACTTGTGGCCGTTCGGTGGGTGGCGAAGGACGGACACAACTCGAGCGGCCGTGCCGGGCCCGAGGGAGGCGACGACGTGGCAATAGCGCGTGTCATCGCCGGTGAGGCGCCGAAGCTGAAATTGGGCTTCGGCCTGGACGAACCAGACTTCGGCCTGAGCCTCCCAAAATTCCGGAAGTTTGACGAAGTCGGCCATGGCGATGGCGTCGCGTGTGGAAGGATCGCTCCAGCAGATCCAACGTCGAGGGTCACCAGTAAAGCGCGGCGTTACGCGCGCTGCTTGTGAGCAAGGAGGAAGCGGACAAGCGGTAACATATAAACGTCTTTATTGTAAGACTACACTGTAACACTGTACTGTCCCGGGCTGGGCGCCCGGTGTATATCATGAGGCCACGCCTACCCCTGGTGCGTGGCCACCGCCCACTTGGTGCGCGGAATGATGTCACCACGCCAGTGGGCTTTTGTGTCCGCCACAAGTAACCATTTTATATAACTGAATGTGCAGGCGCAGCATCTAACTCAATATGTCGAAATGTCACACACATCCATGCCCGTGGGATTCCCACCCGTGGGAATCCCACGGGCATGGATGTGTGTGACGAATTTTAAATATATGTCGACTGTTATTTTAGGCGGTGTATTTTCGTTTCTCATCATGGCGCGATTTTAAAAAATATATCTCTGCATTTTCCTCTCCAATACCTCCTCACACTTTACACACACACACACACACACACACACACACACACACACACACACACACACACACACACACACACACACACACACACACATATACACACACACACATATACACATACACACACATGTACATCGACACACATGCACACACACACACACGTACAGACACATATGCAAATATGTATCCACATATACACATATATGCACATATATACATCTACACACACACACACACACACACACACACACACACACACACACACACACACACACACACACACACACACACACACACACACACACACAACAACAACGTGCATTTTAAGGCCATTTTCCCTGCTAGAGCGGGGGTTAGCCTACATACACATACACACACATATATACACACACACACACATATGCACGCGCACACACGAACACACACGTACACGTACACATGTCCCACATGTATATATCCCACATCCCACATGTATATACATGTTTAAAGTGTACGTGCCCTTCCCCCCTCCTCCGCCCGGCAACGCTGGGTACTTCTGCTGGTAACGAATAAAATAAAAACGAAGAAATATCTCTCGGTAATTTCATGAAACTCGGTGGAATTGGATGAAATTCGCTCGGTGAATTCACTCGGTGTATTCGGTTCGGCTCAGTTCACTCGGTTTAAAGAAAAAGCGATAATGTCGACATGTTGCTGTCTGTGTCATGTTGGGCGGTGTATGATACTTGTTGGCTGTTGGGCGGTGTTGGGCGGTGATATGGTGTATTTTTAAAAATATATCTCTGCATTTTCCCGCGTTGCTGACACCGAGTCGTTCTTCATCGACTGTGTCATTCATTTTGGAAATGGAAGTTTCCACGCAACGCATGAATCGTCACGAGTCAAGAGGAAGTGTCTCATCAAGTCATCATCATCAAATGGCAAATATATTACATTGTGAAAATTAAAGATTTCAAATAAACCTATTTAAAGTGTATGCGCAAATAACTAATAAATAAAGAAACGAAGAAATATCTCTCGGTAATTTCCTGAACCATATTTTACTTCCGGCTAATAATGTTGAATGAAATAAAAACGAAGAAATATATGTCGTTTTGTGACGACTGTCATCAAAAGTAAACGGTGAATTCATTCGGTTCGGCTCGGTTCACTCGGTTTAAAGAAAAAGCGATAATGTCGACATGTTGCCGTCTGTCATGTTGGGCGGTGTATGATACATATTGGGCGGTTGTTGGCGGTTGGGCGGTGGGCGGTGATATGGTGTATTTTTTAAAATATATCTCTGCATTTTCCCGCTTTGCTGACACCGAGTCCAAAACCATTGATAAAAATGAAATCATATGGTGAGTTAGATTGGAGATAAAGGCGTGAGAGAGACTCAATGGCCTTGAAGTTACAGGCGTTTGAGAATTCATTTCGTTCTATAAAGGGCAACTTTCATCGGATTTTCTTCCCGTTTTTTTTCAACCGAGTCTAAAACTATGTTAGCGACTGTGAAAAATGAAATGATATATCGAATTTGATTTGAAATAAAACTGGGAGAGAGAGCAAGACACCACGGGCCTACAAAACAGGCTTCAAAGCTATGCGAGTTAATAAAATGGTGGATATTTGTTTATATGAAGCGAAGGCTCTCCCAGAATGGGTGGAGCTATGGGTGGAGCTACTCTGCAAACTGAGTAAGCCACACCCCGGACAGACGCCCAACAGACAGACAGAATCATCTATGGCTATTATTATATACTAGGGCATGCCCGTACTATATATACAGTGAACCCTCGTTTATCGCGGGGGTTACGTTCCAGAACCCCCCGCGATAAACGAAAATCCGCGAAGTAGCGACCATTTTTTTTTTTTTTTTAAATATATATTTTAAAGCATTATGAACTCCCCACACTCTTATTAACCTTTCCCATACTCTTATAAACACTTCCTATACTCTTAAACACTTTTTACACTCTTAAACATACGTAATTTTAACAACATATAAAATTCTAATGGGTACTCACCATTGAAGATACTGTAGCTACCCATGGGTTCCCCAAGCAAGACCAGCATCAGAATCTCCTTGCTCCAGCCGGTGACGTCACCGGCGGGGATTCCCGGCGCGAGAGTGGCTGGTCACGTGACCGCTAAAGCGTGCCGCGCTTTGCGGGTATAATCAGCTACACCTGTTGATCACGTGACCACCGATTCACCGAAGCACGCCACGCTTGAGAGGCGTGGCTTTCGGTTTCTGGTTACCTTCGCAAAAGCGGAAGGTTATGTTTTGATCGCTGTGTATTTATTTGTATGTCTGTGTGTGTGTGTGTATGTTATTCGCATAACTCAAAAAGTATTCAACCGAATTGCATGAAATTTGGTGGGATGATTGGTTATTATACGGGACACATTTGATTAGATTTTGGGAGCAATCGGGTCAAAGGTCAAGGTCACGAAAAGGTCAAAATCGTATTTTTGTTGTTCTGTTCCCTACACTCCCATGCCAAGTACAGAACAGTAGCTGCGGCGAAGGTATGCGCTCTACCGAGTGCCCGTTCTAGTTGTGCTTTATAATGCAGCCCGATAAATGGGCTTTTCAGTGTTCCCGAGTTGGTTTTGAGAATAAATATCTTCTCGGACGAGTTTGTGTCTTGCCCGTCATTTCGTCCGTATCAAGCAAGAGCCCCGGCTCTTCAATACTACAACTTGCGTGATGAAGATGATGATGAATTAGCTGTGCAGTACTGATGACGATGAAGGTGATGACGATGATGAATGTACTGGCGTTTTCCATACGCACGACTCTTTGTCTACCCTTCTACTGTACACTATGTACAGTATTTTATTTCTTGTAATATGTTTTAAATACTGTATTTTTCTTATTTCTTTACGTTTTTTAATTTTTTAGGCTAGAAAATGCTTATTTTACCACAAAAATATTTAAAATAATAGTATATAAAAATACATTTATACCGCAAAATCCCGCGATATAGCGAAAAATCCGCGATATAATTTTACATATACTAGCGAGAAAAAACCGCGATATGTACCGAATCCGCGAAAAGTGAACCGCGATATAGCGAGGGATGACTGTATATCTAAAATTATATCCCCCCCCCTCTATTTACATGAAATGGTTTGGTCCAAAGCGAACGGCTTGCGAGTACGGTGACAATCCCCCCCCCCCTCTATTTACATGAAATGGTTTGGTCCAAAGCGAACGGCTTGCGGAGTTTGGTAAAGAAATCGCCATAGGGCATAGCATGCACAAACGCGCAGGAAAGCGAAAGAATCGCAAATTAGTTTTAATTAGTTTTAAAACATAGTTTAACGCCAACATAGTTTGCCAACGTGAAATAAATGAATACGCTCTCAAATGTGCCGTCCGAGGCAGAGTCTGTTCGGCACGTTCGGCACACGTGATAGCTCGCTGCTCTCTGATTGGTTGAATCGTTTTTTGGACATAGCTCGGTAACTACTTGTCCGATTAATATGAAACCTTGAAAAGGCACATCCTCGGGTCCCCAGCAATATACCTGGCAAGTTTAAAGTATATCGGACCCGTGGTTGTCGAGAAACAGCGGTCACAGACATACAGACATACATACATACACACAGAGATTACTGGAATTATAGATAGATATATATATATAAATATATATATATATATATATATATATATATATATATATATATATATATATATTTATATTATATATATACACACACTACATGCCCGAAAGTATGCGGACACCCCTTCTAATGAGTGGATACGGTTATTTCAGCCACACCCATTGCTGACAGATATATATATAATCAAGCACACAGCCATGCAATCTCCATAGACAAACATTGGCAGTAGAATGGGCCATACTGAAGAGCTCAGTGACTTTAAACGTGGCTCCGTCATAGGATGCCACCTTTCCAACAAGTCATTTCATCAAATTTCTACCCTGCTAGAGCTGCCCCGGTCAACTGTAAGTGCGGTTATTGTGATGTGGAAATGTATAGGAGCAACAACAGCTCAGCCACTAAGTGGTAGGCCACACAAGCTCACAGAAGGGGACCGCCGAGTGCTGAAGCGCACAGTGCGTAAAAATAATCTGTCCACGGTTGCAACACTAACTGCCGAGTTCCAAACTGCCTCTGGAAGCAGGGTCAGCACAACAACTCGTCGGGAGCTTCATGAAATGGGTTTCCATGGCCGAGCAGCCGCACACAAGCCTAAGATCATGCGCAATGCCAAGCGTCAGCTGGAGTGGTGAAAAGCTCACCGCCATTGGACTCTGGAGCAGTTGAAACGCGTTCTTCACCTTCACCATCTGGTGAAGCTTCAGAACAGCAGAATCACGCTTCACCATCTGGGTTTGGCAGACTAATCTAGGATTGGCGGATACCAGGGTAACGCTACCTGCCCAAATGCATAGTGCCAACTGTAAAGATTGGTGGAGGAGGAATAATGGGCTGGAGCTGTTTTTCCTGGTTCGGGCTAGGCCCCTTAGTTCCAGTGAAGGGAAATCTTGATGCTACAGCATACAATAACATTCTAGACGATTGTGTGCTTCCAACTTTGTGGCAACAGTTTGGGGAAGGCAATTTCCTGTTTCAGCATGACGATGCCCCCGTGCACAAAGTGAGGTCCATAGAGAAATGGTTTGTCGAGATCAGTGTGGAAGAACTTGACTGGCCTGCACAGAGCCCTGACCGCAACCCCATTGAACACTTTTGGGATGAATTGGAACGCCGACTGCAAGCCACGCCAAATCGCCCAACATCAGTGCCCAAACTCACTCATGCTCTTGAAGCTGAATGGAAGCAAATGCCCGCAGCAATGTTCCAACATCTCATGGAAAGCTTTTCCAGAAGAGTGGAGGCTGTTATAGCAGCAATGGGGGGGGGGGGGCGGGGCGGGGGGGGACCAACTCCATACTAATGCCCATGATTTTGGAATAAGATGTGTGATGTTCAGGTGTCCACATAGATTCGGTCATGTAGTATATATATGTCGACATGTATATATATATATATGTATATATATATATATATATATATATGTATAATATATATATATATATATATATATATATATATATATATATATATGTATGTATGTATGTATGTATGTATGTATGTATATATATATACATATATATATATATATATGAAGGAACTGCGCTCCAACGCGAGTCGAAAGAATTGACGCGACCAAAGACGGAATTTGTCCGAGTTGCTTTATTGAAACAAAACAGCTCAGGTATTCTGACAAGCCCGTTTATCGGGCAGCAATATATATACACATTTATGTCGGGAAGTTTGCCCGGCAAAAGCTATACCGGGCATGCCCGGGTGTCAAGGGCGAGCCTTGGAAAGGCGAGTCTGGACCTGCCCGGGCGTGTTTGGCTGCGGCCTGGCAAGTCGAGGCTGGGCGTGCCCGGGCGCTCTGGGCGAGCCCTGGAAAGGCGATAGCGGGCATGCCCGGACGCTCTGGGCGAGCCCTGAAAAGGCGATAGCGGGCATGCCCGGATGCTCTGGGCGAGCCCTGGAAAGGCGAGAGCGGGCATGCCCGGGAAAGACGAGACCGGGCGTGCCCGGGAGGTTCGGGCGTGCCCGGGAACAGTGAGTCCGGGCATGCCCGGGAGAGGTGCCTCTGGCCGTGTTCTGGCCGGTGCAAGGCGATTGTGTGCATCCAGCGGTAACCGCTACACACGCCCCTCCAGAATCGACCTGCACCGGCAGGGTCAATTTAAGGGGGGTCCGGATGACCCGGCCGAAGCGACCCCTGGAGGGTCGTGGGGAGGGGTCCAACGTGGTGGTGGGTGGTCGAGCGGGGGGAACTCTGGACGGGGGGCGGCCTCGCCGCGGAGGAAGGGCCAACAGTGGTGGTCGGTCGACGTCCATGTGCGCCGGTTTGAGGCGGTCCACAGAAATCCGGTCCGGCCGGCCGCCGAAGTCGACGATGAAAGACTTGTCGCCCCGTCGCAGGACCCGGAAGGGCCCGTCGTACGGCGGCCGGAGTGGCCCCCGGTGCGCGTCATGACGCACAAAGACGTACTCCGCTGTGCGAAGCGCCGGGGGGACGTAGGACTGGGGGCCACCGTGGCGGGACGTCGGCACGGGGGCAAATCGTCGGGCGGCCTCCTGGAGGTCCGAGCGCTGGCGAGCGGCGGACCAGGGACTGGTAGCGTCGGGCACGAATTCGCCCGGGACGCGGAGCGGCTGGCCGTAGACGAGCTCGGCGGCGGACGCCTGGAGGTCTTCCTTGGGGGCCGTGCGAAGGCCCAAAAGGACCCACGGCAGCCGGTCGGCCCAACCGTCGTCCTGAAGGCCAGCCATGAGTGCGGCCTTCATGGAGCTGTGAAACCGCTCGCACAACCCGTTGGCTTGGGGGTGGTAGGCCGTGGTGCGGTGCAGCGTGACCGCCAACGAACGGGCGACCGCGCCCCAAAGCTCAGACGTGAACTGTGGGCCGCGGTCGGACGAGATGTCCACTGGTGCGCCGAAGCACGCGACCCAGGTGGCGATGAACGCCTGCGCCACGTCGGTGGTGGAGGCGAGGGCACGGCCTCCGGCCACCTGGTGGTCCTGTCCACCATGGTGAGCAGGTGGGTGAACCCCCGCGAGGGGGGCAGGGGACCCACCAGGTCCATGTGGACGTGGTCGAAACGCCGTTCAGGCACGGCGAAAGGTGCCAGCGGGGCCTGGGTGTGGTGGTGGACCTTGACCCGCTGGCAGGCCGTGCAGGCGTTGGCCCAGTCGCGGATGTTTCGTCGAAGGCCGTGCCAGACGAAACGCGCCGACACCAGCTTCTGAGAAGCTTTCCGGCCCGGGTGAGAAAGGCCGTGGATGGAGGCGAAGATGCGGCGCTGCCAGGAAACGGGCACGATGGGGCGAGGCTGGCCCTGGGAGACGTCGCAGAGCAGGACGGTGCCCGCGAAGGGAATGTCGGCCAGGCGGAGGCCCGTGTCCGCCGCACGGAGTGCCTGCACCGAGGCGTCGGTGGTCTGGTCGGCCGCCATGAGCGTGAAGTCCACGCCGAGGTGGACCGCGTTCGCGGTGGCCCGAGAAAGACAGTCGGCCACGGCGTTGTCTTTGCCGGCGACGTGCCGGATGTCCGTGGTGAACTCCGACACGGCGGAGAGGTGGCGCTGCTGGCGGGCCGACCACGGCTCCGTGACCTTAGCCCATTGCATAGACCAACGGCTTGTGGTCGACGAAAGCCGTGAACAGGCGGCCCTCCAGGAGGTGTCGGAAATGGCGAACGGCCAGGAATAGCCCGAGCAGCTCGCGGTCGAACATGCTGTAGTTTAACTCGTTCGGCCGGAGTTGCCGGCTGAAAAAAGCGAGTGGCTGCCAAACCCCCGTCCACCCATTGCTCATGGACGGCGCCCACCGCGTAGTTGGAGGCGTCCGTAGTGAGGGCGATGGGCGCGTTGAGCACCGGGTGAGCCAGCAGCGTTGCGTCGGCGAGGGCCCGTTTGGCGCTGGCGAAGGCCGCGTCCATGGCCGCGGACCAAACAATGTCATGCTTGGCCGGCTTGCCCCGGAGGGCCTCGTAAAGGGGCCGCATGAGCTGAGCAGCGCGGGGCACGAAGCGGTGATAAAAATTCACCATGCCGAGGAACTCTTGGAGGGCCTTGATGAACGGGGACACGGGAACGTGGTGATGGCCTCGACCTTGGTCGGCAGCGGCACGGCCCCGGTCTTGGTGATGCGGTGGCCCAAAAAGTCAACGGTCGTCGCGCCGAAGTGGCATTTGACCGGGTTGACAATTAAGCCATGCTCGCTGAGGCGACCGAACAGTGTTCGGAGGTGGAGGAGGTGCTCGGCGCGGGACGTGCTGGCGACGAGGATATCGTCCAGATAGACGAAAAGAAACGGCAGGTCGCGCAGCACGCCATCCATCAAGCGCTGGAACGCCTAGGCCGCGTTCTTGAGGCCAAACGGCATCCGCAAAAATTCGAACAGAGGCCGAACGGCGTGATGACGGCCGTCTTCGGGACGTCGGCCGCCCGGACAGGTACCTGGTGGTAGCCCCGTATCAGGTCAATTTTCGAAAAGATGACCCGTCCCGCCAAACGGGCCGAAAAGTCCTGAATATGCAGGATTGGGTACCTGTCGGGGGTGGTAGCATCGTTGAGACGGCGGTAGTCGCCACACGGGTGCCATCCACCCCCCGGCTTTGGCACGATGTGCAGTGGCGAGGCCCACGCGCTATCGGAGCGCCGCACGATGCCGAGGTGCTCCAACGCGTCGAACTCGGCCTTCGCCACGGCGAGCTTGGCCGGGTCGAGGCGGCGGGCCCTGGCGTAGACCGGCGGGCCCGTAGTGGGTATGTGGTGCTCGATCCCGTGCCGCACCGCGACGGCCGAAAACGTCAGCCGCGTGAGGGCCGGGAATTCCGCGAGCAGGCGAGCGAACTCGTTCGCTGCCGGGAGGGCGCACGCCAGTTCGGTCGGCGCGGAGCTGCTCATCGTGCACGCCAGGGAGCTGAAGGTCTCGGCGTTGACAAGGCGACGACGTTTGACGTCGACCAGCAGCCCGTGCGTGCAGAGGAAGTCGGCGCCCAGCAAAGCCATGGGGACGCAGGCGGTCACAAAGTCCATTGAAAACGCTGGCTGCCGAAGCAGAGGTGACGATGCATGGGCCGAAAATGCGTATGGCCGAGCCAATAGCAGCGACCAAAGAGGGGCCGCAAACGGCGTCCCGCCTGTCCTGCTCGGAGGCGGGTATGACGCTCAGTTGGGCGCCGGTGTCACACAGGAAACGCCGCCCAGACGCTTTGTCCCGAATAAACAGCAAGTTGCCCGAGTGGCCGGCGCTCATGGCTGGGAATGAACGCCGGCCCGGCCGTTTCCCGACCTGCCGAAAGTGCACGGGGGCCGGCACGTCCGAGCCTTGTGTCCGAACCTGGCGTGGTAATAACACCACGCCCGGTCAGGTGGAGGCCCTGGCCGTCGTGTCGGAAGCGGGCGGTGTGGAGTGGCGGCCGCCAGTTGCACCGGCAGTTCGGCCTCCAACCGCGCAGGGCGCTCGGGCGTCGCCTCGGACGGCGGCAGGCTCCAGGTAACCGCGCCGATGTGCTGGCCCGCCGAGGAGATCTTATCGGCTTCCCTGGCGAGGGCGCGGGAATCCGTGATCAACGTGCCAGCCAGGGCGAGGCGTACCGGGTGAGGCAGCTGGCGAAGGAACAGCTCGCAGAACAGAAAATCCGGAGAGTGCTCACCGAGCAACGAGAGCATATAGTCCATGCGCTCTGACAGGCGCGTGTCGCCGAGCTCGGGCAGAGCGAGCAGGGCGCCGTGCGCGTGCTGCCGGTGAGAGGGCAAAAGCGTCGAGGAGGAGTGTCTTCAGCGCGTCGTATTTGTCAGCAGCCGGCGGGTGCTCGAGGAGGCTCAACGCGCGGGCCGCGGTGGCGGAACCGAGCGCCGCCACAACATGGTGGAAGCGGGTGTCGTCCGCGTCCGCCTGAGCGAACCAAACAGCCACGTGAGCCTCCCAGAAGGTAGGCAGTTTAAGCGTCACTGCCGTATCCATGTCGGTAGGTCACCAATGAAGGAACTGCGCTCCAACGCGAGTCGAAAGAATTGACGCGACCAAAGACGGAATTCGTCCGAGTTGCTTTATTGAAACAAAA
>NW_027619945.1:0-25225 GCF_964187855.1 Myxine glutinosa
TGTGTGTGTGAGTATGTTTATGTGTGTGTGTGTGTGTGTGAGTATGTTTATGTGTGTGTGTGTGTGTGTGAGTATGTTTATGTGTGTGTGTGTGTGAGTATGTTTATGTGTGTGTGTGTGTGTGAGTATGTTTATGTGTGTGTGTGTGAGTATGTTTATGTGTGTGTGTGTGTGTGTGTGTGAGTATGTTTATGTGTGTGTGTGTGTGTGAGTATGTTTATGTGTGTGTGTGTGTGTGAGTATGTTTATGTGTGTGTGTGTGTGTGAGTATGTTTATATGTGTGTGTGAGTGTGAGTATGTTTATATGTGTGTGTGTGTGTGAGTATGTTTATATGTGTGTGTGTGTGTGAGTATGTTTATATGTGTGTGTGTGTGTGTGTGAGTATGTTTATATGTGTGTGTGTGTGTGTGAGTATGTTTATATGTGTGTGTGTGTGTGTGTGAGTATGTTTATATGTGTGTGTGTGTGTGAGTATGTTTATATGTGTGTGTGTGTGTGAGTATGTTTATATGTGTGTGTGTGTGTGAGTATGTTTATATGTGTGTGTGTGTGTGAGTATGTTTATATGTGTGTGTGTGTGTGTGTGTGTGTGAGTATGTGTGTGTGTGTGTGTGTGTGAGTGTGTTTGTGTGTGTGTGTGTGAGTATGTTTGTGTGTGTGTGTGTGAGTATGTTTATGTGTGTGTGTGTGAGTATGTTTATGTGTGTGTGTGTGTGTGAGTATGTTTATATGTGTGTGTGTGTGTGTGTGTGTGTGAGTATGTTTATATGTGTGTGTGTTGGTGTGTTGGTATGTTTATATATGTGTGTGTGTTGGTGTGTATATATATATATATATGTATATATATATATATATGTATATATATATATATATATATGTATATATATATATATATATATATATATGTATATATATATGTATATATATATATATATATACCCTCAATCAGGGCCTCCTATATATATATGGGGTATGTATACATATATATATATATATACATATATATATATATACATATATATACATATATATATATATATATACATACATATATATATGTATACATACCCCATATATATATGTATACATACCCCATATATATATATATATATATATATATATATATATATATATATATATACATACATACATACATACATACATACATACATACATACATACATACATACATACATACATATATATATTGTTGTGGATATGAGGATTGTGTTTTTTATTGTTTTTTTTATTATTGCTTTATTCTGGACCCTCCTGCCTCCAGTCTGTTGTATAAAGGTCAAAGGGCGTTCCCGTAGTTAATTCCATAAAGCATACACGAAGGACACCATATATCCCTGTTCAGTAGTTATATCCTTATTATGTGTATTAGGCTAAGGATTTGTCTTCCATTAATTTAAATACTCCATTGCACCAAGTGAAATAAGAGTAGATCCCCTTTCATTCACATTCCCCTTCCAACAATTGCCAACTGTTCCCTCCGCGACTCCATTCGCCACGAGGTCGGCTTGGAGAAGAAGGGGTAGGAGCTGCCGACTCCTGGGCGTGCCCGCCCATCGTCATCAAGGGCGGAGCCAGAGGGCCGTGCCGACCAATCAGGGCCGAGGCGAGCCCACCGATGGGCGTGTCCTGGACACCAGCGGCTGGATCGCCTGAGGCGCTATATAGAGCGTGCGCGAAAGCCTGGAAGTTGTTGTTGGACTAAGCAAGAGAAGTTGTTGTTGGACTAAGCAAGAGAAGTTGTTGTTGGACTAAGCAAGAGAAGTTGTTGTTGGACTAAGCAAGAGAAGTTGTTGTTGGACTAAGCAAGAGAGGAAGAGTTGGATTAAAGAGTTGGACTAAGCAAGAGAGGAAGTTGTTGGACTGGGTTGGACTAAGAAAGAGAGAGGAGAGAAGGGGCGAAGCGAAGCAAAGAGAGAAAGAGTCCTGGAGTTTGTGAGAGAGGGAGAGAGAACCCGTCACGCCAGACCCCCCACCAGCAGCGTTGGCTCCACCAAGCAGCTCCGACCCGTTACCCCGCGCACACGACAGGATCGGTGGCATCGGCGGCCGTCGAGGTCCAGCCCGACGTCCCGTCCGGGATCAAGCTCCAGCCAGCTCCGTGCCTTCCTCCCCCTCCAGCCACCCACCTCCTTCCAGCCAATCCACTCTGTAATTCCCCGTGTGAGTCCGTTTTGTTTGTTCTGTCCTGGGTTAAGTAAGACTGCATAGATAAGCTAGCGATTTTCACTGTCACCTTTCCTCTTCTGTATTTTATTTTATTATCCTTCCTTCTCCTTGGTTTCTTTGATTGTGTAAATAGTAGGAATAAATTTAGTAGCATTTCCAACCTTTTTGCTTTGGTCTTCTTCTTCTTCACATCCTTCGCTTTAGTCTTTTCCCCATTGAATATCTGTGGCGCGGTTCGGCCAACGTTCAGGAATCGGGTTAGTCGGGGTAACTGTTCGGGCACGGCGGCCATCCGCTCGGCAAACAACATCCTAGCCGTGTCCGTAACAATATATATATACATATATATATATATATATATATATATATATATATATATATATATATATGTACATATATATATTGTTGCAGTTTTTAGAACCTTCACTTTATCAAATTTAGTATTAAAATTCCTTATAAATAACCCCTGTGTACATTCCCCTTTAATTGGCTGTTAATTGAAATGAGTGCACCTTAGTTAGTCCATGAACACCACGTAGGCCACCATAGGACCTTCTCAATAGTTATATCGTTATTCTGTGTTCCAGATAAGGCTGTGTGTCCAATAGTCGATCTTACGTTGCACCAAATCAAATAAGATAGATCCCCTTTTCAATAGCCCTGAAACTAGATTGCCAGCAGCGTTGCCTACATTTCCAACAGCATTCGCCTCCATTACGGCGTGGTCAGCTCGGAGAAGAAGGGCGTTGCCCGCCCCTCGTCATCGTGGGCGGAGCTGGGAAGAGCCCGTGCCCACCAATCGGCACTGCGGAGAGCGACCCGGTAGGCGTGCCCTCTTAGCCCGCGGCTTGATCTCGGGAAGGGCAATAAAAGGGTGATGGAGGGACTGCTTATGCAGATGAGTGAGGGAGCACGCACTGAGAGATACTTGGAGGGAGGTGCATTGACCGAGTTGGGTTCTGAGGAGGAAGGTGCTTGCGAGAGGAACGAGCAAGAGGAGGGACGCTGCTTCAAGCAGCTCTGACGTGTTGCTTCAAGCAAACCTTGCTGTGTGGACCCGAGCGCGGAGAGTAGGCGGCCGCTCGCCTCCAGCCCTGCCGTCCTGTACGGGATCGAACGTCATCCCTCCAGCCCTGTGGTCCCACCTTCTTCTCCCTCCAGCCAATCCAACCTGCAATTCCCCATTCGTGTGAGTCTGTTTGTGTTGTCCTGTCCCTGGGAGTAAGTAAGACTGTATAAGCTAAGGATTGCACTGTGTCTTCTTCTTCTTCTGTACATTACTTTCGTTTCTTTCCTTCTCCTTTGGTTTCTTTGGTGGTGTAAATAATAATAAATATCTGTGCCTTCTTACCTTTGGTTCCTTCTTTCTCATCCGATCGCTTTCGTCCTGTCCCCTATTGAATATACGTGGCACGATTTGGCAGAACCGCTCAGAATCGGGTTAGTGTTGTTAACGGCTCGGATTTCGGATTGCTAAACCGCTCGGCAAACGCCATCTTGTCCGGGATTCGAGCGGAGTTACCCACCTGCCTTGTGGAGGGATTGGCGGAGGTGTACGGGAATCCCTTGACCAATCACCTCGGCCAATCCCACCCCACAGGGGAGCGGGGTAGCTTCAGGATCGGAGACGGCCAGTGGAAAATACAAGGGGGATTAACCCCCCCCCCCCCCCCCCCTTTGGTCAGGGGAGCGCCATCCCCGTTTCCATAACTATATATATATATATATATATATATATATATATGTATATATATATATATATATATATATATATACATATATATATACATATATATACACAGACAGACACACACACATACACTCACGAGGGTAAATCAAAAAGTAAAGGCAATATGTGTGTAAAACTAACACCCAATAATTGCCTTTACTTTTTGCTTTACCGTCGTATATATATATGGTATCCATAGAATACTTACACCGCACAATCTTGAGAAGAGCTTGGTGCTGGCAGCTCTTCTGGATTTTTAAAATTTATCTCTGGGCATTAGCCTTTGTTTACTTCACCATGCAAGTTCTGAAGGGGCAGACGTCATCCAAGTAATATGCGCTATATCAAATGGTCATGTAACATGTGGTAAAGTTTCAATTTCATTGAACGGTTTTCCACATGTATGTACACTCTTAACAAAATGCAGACACATACGTATGTGCGTACGTGGCCAATGGCTTAACCCCGCTTTTCGCTTCATGCTCGCGGGGTGAAAATGACTCTTCGAGCAACACTTGGAAAAACAGAATAAAGTAGAATGGCAATCGGCAGAGTGCATACCTCCGCCAGGAGGAACGGCTTACGTTTTGTATCCTTCCGATAGGCTGGATCTGAACCAAAATCAAATTGGCTTGTTATTGTCACCTAACTAACTCAAATCCACCTGGTTTTATCATCACTCGTCCACAACTTTTTGAGATATCATGATATACACAATTTTTGGCCCTATTTCTCAATTTTGGAAATGAGGCCTATGTTGACCTTTTGACCTCAAAAATATAATTGGTGGTTGAATTCAGTGACCTGAAATGCGAATACTCTTCAAATGTTGTCAATCGGATGAAAATTTAGAATTTTAGAAAGTCGGCCGATGTTGACCTTTTGGCCTTTGTTGACCTCAAAAAGAATTGGTTTTCAATGAATGCTCAATATGCGCTCTATCGAACGGTCATGTAACATGTGGTAGTTTCAATTTCGTCTGTTGAACGGTTTTCGATGTACACATAACAAAATGCAGACATGTACGTACATGACCAACTGCTCAATCCACTTTTTGCTTCGCGAGTGCGGGGGGTGAGGGGTGGGGGGGGGGGAGGGGGGGGAGGGGTAACTAAACCACCCCCACCCCTTCCCTGACAAAGTCGACTTGGAATTTGTTTTTTTGTTTGGAATTCGGATTGGAAACTTGGAATTCGAAAACGTTGGAATTTTGTCGACATGTTTTATCACCACACTGCCAAAGCATTTATAATGAAATAAAAAGAGCCGAATAAAAATACAGTATTTGTTTAGAACCGAGTACTAGCTAGGTGGGGGATTATATTTTAAAAAGACTTGTGCAAAATAATATCAATGAAACAAAGACTCAATACTACCTCCACCACCGAAGGTGAACCGAGGTGATGCTTTCAACCCCGTCTGTCTGCTTGTTTGTCTATGAATATTATATCTCAGAAAGGTGCGAACAGATTCGGACAGAACTTGGTGGGCAGGTTGGGTGTTTGACAAAAATTAAACATTTCGATTTTGGTGAAGATCCGGATCCGGATAGGAGAATTTTTAAATTTCTTATATGTTTTCTCACCGTTGAGAAATTGTGCCAAAAACGATACGATATTTCAAAAAGTTTTGGACGAGTTGTGACAAAACTAGGTCGATGAGTTGAGCAGGTGGCAAGAACAAGATGATTAGATTTTGGTTCATGTTGGATCCAGATCCAGCCAATCAGTGGGATACAAAATGTTAACTGTTCAGCCTGGCAGGGGGGTATGCGCTCTACCGAGTGCCAATCTAGCTCACTATGTAACACCTTCAGCAACCTCACATACTTATTCCATGAATGATTCAACTGCATCAAATAGGAATATATATTAAGCAGGTTCTGTGTCAAATATATGCAGGGACACAACCTAATCACTAATCTCTCCTTCCCCCTCCTCCACCAACCTTTTCACTTCAAAACGTGCATTGAAGTAATATATTACATTTCCAAAGTGAAAATTTGTGATTATGAATGTGATAGCTTCGTCTGAGAACTGCCCTCCCTTCCCAACGTGCAGAGATGGCTCTTAGAAATTCCTTAACCTTGGGAGGTGATGTATGGTCTTGATGCAGTATAAGGAAAGGGAGGTACATGAGCGCTGCATAATCAATGGTGGAGTGAAAGTTAATTATCAAGGGATGAAGATGTTCAAGTTGTCTGAAATGATAATGCAGAGCTAGTGTACCTGCCTCTGAGCTATCAGGTCTAGGTACGATTCTTGAGTGTTTCGCAGTCATGGCATTGCATCGATGAGAGTGCTGTCCCTCCTTAGGCTGGGCCTATGTTGACATTTTCACCTCAAAAATAATTGGTGGTTGAATTCAGTGACCTGATATGCAAATACTCTTCAACTTTCAAGTCAATCAGATGAAAATTGAGGATTTTAGAAATTCATCCTTTACCTGCGAGCATTTGTTGTTCAAAGAGAATTTCTGCCGCATTTGATATTACAGAATTTCTGCTGCTTTTCTTGTTAGAGAATTTATGCTGGCATTTTTGGTGGAGGATTTCTGCTGGCATTTTTGGTGGAGGATTTCTGCTGGCATTTTTGGTGGAGGATTTCTGCTGGCATTTTTGGTGGAGGATTTCTGCTGGCATTTTTGGTGGAGGATTTCTGCTGGCATTTTTGGCAGAGGATTTCTGCTGGCATTTTTGGTGGAGGATTTCTGCTGGCATTTTTGGTGGAGGATTTCTGCTGGCATTTTTGGTGGAGGATTTCTGCTGGCATTTTTGGTGGAGGATTTCTGCTGACATTTTTGGTGGAGGATTTCTGCTGGCATTTTTGGTGGAGGATTTCTGCTGGCATTTTTGGTGGAGGATTTCTGCTG
This sequence comes from Myxine glutinosa, assembly GCF_964187855.1. NCBI lineage: Eukaryota > Metazoa > Chordata > Myxini > Myxiniformes > Myxinidae > Myxine > Myxine glutinosa. Next base: position 6,790 of record NW_027619945.1, read on the forward strand.
GCATTTTTGGTGGAGGATTTCTGCTGGAATTTTTGGTGGAGGATTTCTGCTGGCATTTTTGGTGGAGGATTTATGCTGGCATTTTTGGTGGAGGATTTATGCTGGCATTTTTGGTGGAGGATTTCTGCTGGCATTTTTGGTGGAGGATTTATGCTGGCATTTTTGGTGGAGGATTTCTGCTGGCATTTTTGGTGGAGGATTTCTGCTGGCATTTTTGGTGGAGGATTTCTGCTGGCATTTTTGGTGGAGGATTTCTGCTGGCATTTTTGGTGGAGGATTTCTGCTGGCATTTTTGGTGGAGGATTTCTGCTGGCATTTTTGGTGGAGGATTTCTGCTGGCATTTTTGGTGGAGAATTTCTGCTGGCATTTTTGGTGGAGGATTTCTGCTGGCATTTTTGGTGGAGGATTTCTGCTGGAATTTTTGGTGGAGGATTTCTGCTGGCATTTTTGGTGGAGGATTTCTGCTGGCATTTTTGGTGGAGGATTTCTGCTGGCATTTTTGGTGGAGGATTTCTGCTGGCATTTTTGGCGGAGGATTTCTGCTGGCATTTTTGGTGGAGGATTTCTGCTGGCATTTTTGGTGGAGGATTTCTGCTGGCATTTTTGGTGGAGGATTTCTGCTGGCATTTTTGGTGGAGGATTTCTGCTGGCATTTTTGGTGGAGGATTTCTGCTGGCATTTTTGGTGGAGAATTTCTGCTGGCATTTTTGGTGGAGGATTTCTGCTGGCATTTTTGGTGGAGGATTTCTGCTGGCATTTTTGGTGGAGGATTTCTGCTGGCATTTTTGGTGGAGGATTTCTGCTGGCATTTTTGGTGGAGAATTTCTGCTGGCATTTTTGGTGGAGGATTTCTGCTGGCATTTTTGGTGGAGGATTTCTGCTGGAATTTTTGGTGGAGGATTTCTGCTGGCATTTTTGGTGGAGGATTTCTGCTGGCATTTTTGGCAGAGGATTTCTGCTGGCATTTTTGGTGGAGGATTTCTGCTGGCATTTTTGGTGGAGGATTTCTGCTGGCATTTTTGGTGGAGGATTTCTGCTGGCATTTTTGGTGGAGGATTTCTGCTGGCATTTTTGGTGGAGGATTTCTGCTGGCATTTTTGGTGGAGAATTTCTGCTGGCATTTTTGGTGGAGGATTTCTGCTGGCATTTTTGGCAGAGAATTTCTGCTGGCATTTTTGGTGGAGGATTTCTGCTGGCATTTTTGGTGGAGGATTTCTGCTGGTATTTTTGGTGGAGGATTTCTGCTGGAATTTTTGGTGGAGGATTTCTGCTGGAATTTTTGGTGGAGGATTTCTGCTGGCATTTTTGGTGTAGGATTTCTGCTGGCATTTTTGGTGGAGGATTTCTGCTGGCATTTTTGGTGGAGGATTTCTGCTGGCATTTTTGGTGGAGGATTTCTGCTGGCATTTTTGGTGGAGGATTTCTGCTGGCATTTTTGGTGGAGGATTTCTGCTGGAATTTTTGGTGGAGGATTTCTGCTGGCATTTTTGGTGGAGGATTTCTGCTGGCATTTTTGGTGGAGGATTTCTGCTGGCATTTTTGGTGGAGGATTTCTGCTGGCATTTTTGGTGGAGGATTTCTGCTGGCATTTTTGGTGGAGGATTTCTGCTGGCATTTTTGGTGGAGGATTTCTGCTGGCATTTTTGGTGGAGGATTTCTGCTGGCATTTTTGGTGGAGGATTTATGCTGGCATTTTTGGTGGAGGATTTCTGCTGGAATTTTTGGTGGAGGATTTCTGCTGGAATTTTTGGTGGAGGATTTCTGCTGGCATTTTTGGTGGAGGATTTCTGCTGGCATTTTTGGTGGAGGATTTCTGCTGGCATTTTTGGTGGAGGATTTCTGCTGGCATTTTTGGTGGAGGATTTCTGCTGGAATTTTTGGTGGAGGATTTATGCTGGCATTTTTGGTGGAGGATTTATGCTGGCATTTTTGGTGGAGGATTTCTGCTGGCATTTTTGGTGGAGGATTTATGCTGGCATTTTTGGTGGAGGATTTCTGCTGGCATTTTTGGTGGAGGATTTCTGCTGGCATTTTTGGTGGAGGATTTCTGCTGGCATTTTTGGTGGAGGATTTCTGCTGGCATTTTTGGTGGAGAATTTCTGCTGGCATTTTTGGTGGAGGATTTCTGCTGGCATTTTTGGTGGAGGATTTCTGCTGGCATTTTTGGTGGAGGATTTCTGCTGGCATTTTTGGTGGAGGATTTCTGCTGGCATTTTTGGTGGAGAATTTCTGCTGGCATTTTTGGTGGAGGATTTCTGCTGGCATTTTTGGTGGAGGATTTCTGCTGGAATTTTTGGTGGAGGATTTCTGCTGGCATTTTTGGTGGAGGATTTCTGCTGGCATTTTTGGCAGAGGATTTCTGCTGGCATTTTTGGTGGAGGATTTCTGCTGGCATTTTTGGTGGAGGATTTCTGCTGGCATTTTTGGTGGAGGATTTCTGCTGGCATTTTTGGTGGAGGATTTCTGCTGGCATTTTTGGTGGAGAATTTCTGCTGGCATTTTTGGTGGAGGATTTCTGCTGGCATTTTTGGCAGAGGATTTCTGCTGGCATTTTTGGTGGAGGATTTCTGCTGGCATTTTTGGTGGAGGATTTCTGCTGGTATTTTTGGTGGAGGATTTCTGCTGGAATTTTTGGTGGAGGATTTCTGCTGGAATTTTTGGTGGAGGATTTCTGCTGGCATTTTTGGTGGAGGATTTCTGCTGGCATTTTTGGTGGAGGATTTCTGCTGGCATTTTTGGTGGAGGATTTCTGCTGGCATTTTTGGTGGAGGATTTCTGCTGGCATTTTTGGTGGAGGATTTCTGCTGGCATTTTTGGTGGAGGATTTCTGCTGGCATTTTTGGTGGAGGATTTCTGCTGGAATTTTTGGTGGAGGATTTCTGCTGGCATTTTTGGTGGAGGATTTCTGCTGGCATTTTTGGTGGAGGATTTCTGCTGGCATTTTTGGTGGAGGATTTCTGCTGGCATTTTTGGTGGAGGATTTCTGCTGGCATTTTTGGTGGAGGATTTCTGCTGGCATTTTTGGTGGAGGATTTCTGCTGGCATTTTTGGTGGAGGATTTCTGCTGGCATTTTTGGTGGAGGATTTATGCTGGCATTTTTGGTGGAGGATTTCTGCTGGAATTTTTGGTGGAGGATTTCTGCTGGAATTTTTGGTGGAGGATTTCTGCTGGCATTTTTGGTGGAGGATTTCTGCTGGCATTTTTGGTGGAGGATTTCTGCTGGCATTTTTGGTGGAGGATTTCTGCTGGCATTTTTGGTGGAGGATTTCTGCTGGCATTTTTGGTGGAGGATTTCTGCTGGCATTTTTGGTGGAGGATTTCTGCTGGCATTTTTGGTGGAGGATTTCTGCTGGAATTTTTGGTGGAGGATTTCTGCTGGCATTTTTGGTGGAGGATTTATGCTGGCATTTTTGGTGGAGGATTTCTGCTGGCATTTTTGGTGGAGGATTTCTGCTGGAATTTTTGGTGGAGGATTTCTGCTGGCATTTTTGGTGGAGGATTTCTGCTGGAATTTTTGGTGGAGGATTTCTGCTGGCATTTTTGGTGGAGGATTTCTGCTGGCATTTTTGGTGGAGGATTTCTGCTGGCATTTTTGGTGGAGGATTTCTGCTGGCATTTTTGGTGGAGGATTTCTGCTGGCATTTTTGGTGGAGGATTTCTGCTGGCATTTTTGGTGGAGGATTTCTGCTGGAATTTTTGGTGGAGAATTTCTGCTGGCATTTTTGGTGGAGGATTTCTGCTGGCATTTTTGGCAGAGGATTTCTGCTGGCATTTTTGGTGGAGGATTTCTGCTGGCATTTTTGGTGGAGGATTTCTGCTGGCATTTTTGGTGGAGGATTTCTGCTGGCATTTTTGGTGGAGGATTTCTGCTGGCATTTTTGGTGGAGGATTTCTGCTGGAATTTTTGGTGGAGGATTTCTGCTGGCATTTTTGGTGGAGGATTTCTGCTGGCATTTTTGGTGGAGGATTTCTGCTGGCATTTTTGGTGGAGGATTTCTGCTGGCATTTTTGGTGGAGGATTTATGCTGGCATTTTTGGTGGAGAATTTTTGCTGGCATTTTTGGTGGAGGATTTCTGCTGGCATTTTTGGTGGAGAATTTCTGCTGGCATTTTTGGCGGAGGATTTATGCTGGCATTTTTGGTGGAGGATTTCTGCTGGCATTTTTGGTGGAGGATTTCTGCTGGCATTTTTGGTGGAGGATTTCTGCTGGCATTTTTGGTGGAGGATTTCTGCTGGCATTTTTGGTGGAGGATTTCTGCTGGCATTTTTGGTGGAGGATTTCTGCTGGCATTTTTGGTGGAGGATTTCTGCTGGCATTTTTGGTGGAGGATTTCTGCTGGCATTTTTGGTGGAGGATTTCTGCTGGCATTTTTGGCAGAGGATTTCTGCTGGCATTTTTGGTGGAGGATTTCTGCTGGCATTTTTGGTGGAGGATTTCTGCTGGCATTTTTGGTGGAGGATTTCTGCTGGCATTTTTGGTGGAGGATTTCTGCTGGCATTTTTGGTGGAGGATTTCTGCTGGCATTTTTGGTGGAGGATTTATGCTGGCATTTTTGGTGGAGGATTTCTGCTGGCATTTTTGGTGGAGGATTTCTGCTGGCATTTTTGGTGGAGGATTTCTGCTGGCATTTTTGGTGGAGGATTTCTGCTGGCATTTTTGGTGGAGGATTTCTGCTGGCATTTTTGGTGGAGGATTTCTGCTGGAATTTTTGGTGGAGGATTTCTGCTGGCATTTTTGGTGGAGGATTTCTGCTGGCATTTTTGGTGGAGGATTTCTGCTGGCATTTTTGGTGGAGGATTTCTGCTGGCATTTTTGGTGGAGGATTTATGCTGGCATTTTTGGTGGAGGATTTCTGCTGGCATTTTTGGTGGAGGATTTCTGCTGGCATTTTTGGTGGAGGATTTCTGCTGGCATTTTTGGTGGAGGATTTCTGCTGGCATTTTTGGTGGAGGATTTCTGCTGGCATTTTTGGCAGAGGATTTCTGCTGGCATTTTTGGTGGAGGATTTCTGCTGGCATTTTTGGTGGAGGATTTCTGCTGGCATTTTTGGTGGAGAATTTCTGCTGGCATTTTTGGTGGAGAATTTCTGCTGGCATTTTTGGTGGAGGATTTCTGCTGGCATTTTTGGCAGAGGATTTCTGCTGGCATTTTTGGTGGAGGATTTCTGCTGGCATTTTTGGTGGAGGATTTCTGCTGGCATTTTTGGTGGAGGATTTCTGCTGGCATTTTTGGTGGAGGATTTCTGCTGGCATTTTTGGTGGAGGATTTCTGCTGGAATTTTTGGTGGAGGATTTCTGCTGGCATTTTTGGTGGAGGATTTCTGCTGGCATTTTTGGTGGAGGATTTCTGCTGGCATTTTTGGTGGAGGATTTCTGCTGGCATTTTTGGTGGAGGATTTATGCTGGCATTTTTGGTGGAGGATTTCTGCTGGCATTTTTGGTGGAGGATTTCTGCTGGCATTTTTGGTGGAGGATTTCTGCTGGCATTTTTGGTGGAGGATTTCTGCTGGCATTTTTGGCAGAGGATTTCTGCTGGCATTTTTGGTGGAGGATTTCTGCTGGCATTTTTGGTGGAGGATTTCTGCTGGCATTTTTGGTGGAGGATTTCTGCTGGCATTTTTGGTGGAGGATTTGTGCTGGCATTTTTGGTGGAGGATTTCTGCTGGCATTTTTGGTGGAGGATTTATGCTGGCATTTTTGGTGGAGGATTTCTGCTGGCATTTTTGGTGGAGGATTTCTGCTGGCATTTTTGGTGGAGGATTTCTGCTGGCATTTTTGGTGGAGGATTTCTGCTGGCATTTTTGGTGGAGGATTTCTGCTGGCATTTTTGGTGGAGGATTTCTGCTGGCATTTTTGGTGGAGGATTTCTGCTGGCATTTTTGGTGGAGGATTTCTGCTGGCATTTTTGGTGGAGGATTTCTGCTGGAATTTTTGGTGGAGGATTTCTGCTGGCATTTTTGGTGGAGGATTTCTGCTGGCATTTTTGGTGGAGGATTTCTGCTGGCATTTTTGGTGGAGGATTTCTGCTGGCATTTTTGGTGGAGGATTTATGCTGGCATTTTTGGTGGAGGATTTCTGCTGGCATTTTTGGTGGAGGATTTCTGCTGGCATTTTTGGTGGAGGATTTCTGCTGGCATTTTTGGTGGAGGATTTCTGCTGGCATTTTTGGTGGAGGATTTCTGCTGGCATTTTTGGCAGAGGATTTCTGCTGGCATTTTTGGTGGAGGATTTCTGCTGGCATTTTTGGTGGAGGATTTCTGCTGGCATTTTTGGTGGAGAATTTCTGCTGGCATTTTTGGTGGAGAATTTCTGCTGGCATTTTTGGTGGAGGATTTCTGCTGGCATTTTTGGCAGAGGATTTCTGCTGGCATTTTTGGTGGAGGATTTCTGCTGGCATTTTTGGTGGAGGATTTCTGCTGGCATTTTTGGTGGAGGATTTCTGCTGGCATTTTTGGTGGAGGATTTCTGCTGGCATTTTTGGTGGAGGATTTCTGCTGGAATTTTTGGTGGAGGATTTCTGCTGGCATTTTTGGTGGAGGATTTCTGCTGGCATTTTTGGTGGAGGATTTCTGCTGGCATTTTTGGTGGAGGATTTCTGCTGGCATTTTTGGTGGAGGATTTATGCTGGCATTTTTGGTGGAGAATTTTTGCTGGCATTTTTGGTGGAGGATTTCTGCTGGCATTTTTGGTGGAGAATTTCTGCTGGCATTTTTGGCGGAGGATTTATGCTGGCATTTTTGGTGGAGGCTTTCGGCTGGCATTTTTGGTGGAGGATTTCTGCTGGCATTTTTGGTGGAGAATTTCTGCTGGCATTTTTGGTGGAGGATTTCTGCTGGCATTTTTGGTGGAGGATTTCTGCTGGCATTTTTGGTGGAGAATTTCTGCTGGCATTTTTGGTGGAGGATTTCTGCTGGCATTTTTGGTGGAGGATTTCTGCTGGCATTTTTGGCAGAGGATTTCTGCTGGCATTTTTGGTGGAGGATTTCTGCTGGCATTTTTGGTGGAGGATTTCTGCTGGCATTTTTGGTGGAGGATTTCTGCTGGCATTTTTGGTGGAGGATTTCTGCTGGCATTTTTGGTGGAGGATTTCTGCTGGCATTTTTTGTGGAGGATTTCTGCTGGCATTTTTGGTGGAGGATTTCTGCTGGCATTTTTGGTGGAGGATTTCTGCTGGCATTTTTGGTGGAGGATTTCTGCTGACATTTTTGGTGGAGGATTTCTGCTGGCATTTTTTGTGGAGGATTTCTGCTGGCATTTTTGGTGGAGGATTTCTGCTGGCATTTTTGGTGGAGGATTTCTGCTGGCATTTTTGGTGGAGGATTTCTGCTGGCATTTTTGGTGGAGGATTTCTGCTGGCATTTTTGGTGGAGGATTTCTGCTGGCATTTTTGGTGGAGGATTTCTGCTGGCATTTTTGGTGGAGGATTTATGCTGGCATTTTTGGTGGAGGATTTCTGCTGGCATTTTTGGTGGAGGATTTCTGCTGGCATTTTTGGTGGAGGATTTCTGCTGGCATTTTTGGTGGAGGATTTCTGCTGGCATTTTTGGTGGAGGATTTCTGCTGGCATTTTTGGCAGAGGATTTCTGCTGGCATTTTTGGTGGAGGATTTCTGCTGGCATTTTTGGTGGAGGATTTCTGCTGGCATTTTTGGTGGAGAATTTCTGCTGGCATTTTTGGTGGAGAATTTCTGCTGGCATTTTTGGTGGAGGATTTCTGCTGGCATTTTTGGCAGAGGATTTCTGCTGGCATTTTTGGTGGAGGATTTCTGCTGGCATTTTTGGTGGAGGATTTCTGCTGGCATTTTTGGTGGAGGATTTCTGCTGGCATTTTTGGTGGAGGATTTCTGCTGGCATTTTTGGTGGAGGATTTCTGCTGGAATTTTTGGTGGAGGATTTCTGCTGGCATTTTTGGTGGAGGATTTCTGCTGGCATTTTTGGTGGAGGATTTCTGCTGGCATTTTTGGTGGAGGATTTCTGCTGGCATTTTTGGTGGAGGATTTATGCTGGCATTTTTGGTGGAGAATTTTTGCTGGCATTTTTGGTGGAGGATTTCTGCTGGCATTTTTGGTGGAGAATTTCTGCTGGCATTTTTGGCGGAGGATTTATGCTGGCATTTTTGGTGGAGGCTTTCGGCTGGCATTTTTGGTGGAGGATTTCTGCTGGCATTTTTGGTGGAGAATTTCTGCTGGCATTTTTGGTGGAGGATTTCTGCTGGCATTTTTGGTGGAGGATTTCTGCTGGCATTTTTGGTGGAGAATTTCTGCTGGCATTTTTGGTGGAGGATTTCTGCTGGCATTTTTGGTGGAGGATTTCTGCTGGCATTTTTGGCAGAGGATTTCTGCTGGCATTTTTGGTGGAGGATTTCTGCTGGCATTTTTGGTGGAGGATTTCTGCTGGCATTTTTGGTGGAGGATTTCTGCTGGCATTTTTGGTGGAGGATTTCTGCTGGCATTTTTGGTGGAGGATTTCTGCTGGCATTTTTTGTGGAGGATTTCTGCTGGCATTTTTGGTGGAGGATTTCTGCTGGCATTTTTGGTGGAGGATTTCTGCTGGCATTTTTGGTGGAGGATTTCTGCTGGCATTTTTGGCAGAGGATTTCTGCTGACATTTTTGGTGGAGGATTTCTGCTGGCATTTTTGGTGGAGGATTTCTGCTGGCATTTTTGGCAGAGAATTTTTGCTGGCATTTTTGGTGGAGGATTTCTGCTGGCATTTTTGGTGGAGGATTTCTGCTGGCATTTTTGGTGGAGGATTTCTGCTGGCATTTTTGGTGGAGGATTTCTGCTGGCATTTTTGGCAGAGAATTTTTGCTGGCATTTTTGTTGGAGGATTTCTGCTGGCATTTTTGGTGGAGAATTTCTGCTGGCATTTTGGGTGGAGGATTTCTGCTGGCATTTTTGGTGGAGGATTTCTGCTGGCATTTTTGGTGGAGAATTTCTGCTGGCATTTTTGGTGGAGGATTTCTGCTGGCATTTTTGGTGGAGAATTTCTGCTGGAATTTTTGGTGGAGGATTTCTGCTGGCATTTTTGGCAGAGGATTTCTGCTGGCATTTTTGGTGGAGGATTTCTGCTGGCATTTTTGGTGGAGGATTTCTGCTGGCATTTTTGGTGGAGGATTTCTGCTGGCATTTTTGGTGGAGGATTTCTGCTGGCATTTTTGGTGGAGGATTTCTGCTGGCATTTTTGGTGGAGGATTTCTGCTGGCATTTTTTGTGGAGGATTTCTGCTGGCATTTTTGGTGGAGGATTTCTGCTGGCATTTTTGGTGGAGGATTTCTGCTGGCATTTTTGGTGGAGGATTTCTGCTGGCATTTTTGGCAGAGGATTTCTGCTGACATTTTTGGTGGAGGATTTCTGCTGGCATTTTTGGTGGAGGATTTCTGCTGGCATTTTTGGCAGAGAATTTTTGCTGGCATTTTTGGTGGAGGATTTCTGCTGGCATTTTTGGTGGAGGATTTCTGCTGGCATTTTTGGTGGAGGATTTCTGCTGGCATTTTTGGTGGAGGATTTCTGCTGGCATTTTTGGCAGAGAATTTTTGCTGGCATTTTTGTTGGAGGATTTCTGCTGGCATTTTTGGTGGAGAATTTCTGCTGGCATTTTGGGTGGAGGATTTCTGCTGGCATTTTTGGTGGAGGATTTCTGCTGGCATTTTTGGTGGAGAATTTCTGCTGGCATTTTTGGTGGAGGATTTCTGCTGGCATTTTTGGTGGAGAATTTCTGCTGGAATTTTTGGTGGAGGATTTCTGCTGGCATTTTTGGCAGAGGATTTCTGCTGGCATTTTTGGCGGAGGATTTCTGCTGGCATTTTTGGTGGAGGATTTCTGCTGGCATTTTTGGTGGAGGATTTCTGCTGGCATTTTTGGTGGAGAATTTCTGCTGGCATTTTTGGTGGAGGATTTCTGCTGGCATTTTTGGTGGAGGATTTCTGCTGGCATTTTTGGTGGAGGATTTCTGCTTGCATCTTTGGTGGAGGATTTCTGCTGGCATTTTTGGTGGAGGATTTCTGCTGGCATTTTTGGTGGAGAATTTCTGCTGGCGTTTTTGGTGGAGAATTTCTGCTGGCATTTTTGGTGGAGAATTTCTGCTGGCATTTTTGGTGGAGGATTTCTGCTGGCATTTTTGGTGGAGAATTTCTGCTGGCATTTTTGGCAGAGTGGACTGCTGCTGCACAGAGTGCTTGTTAAAGTGGACATCTCTCTGACCATTCTCAGGGACCCTGCTCAGCGTCGACGAGTCTGGCATTTCACTCAGGCCAACTGGCACGGTCTTCAAGCAGCCATCAATCATCTGGACTGGTCTCCCATCTCTACCACCTCTGACATCAACTCATCCTGGGAATTCTTCCAAAGTAAATTGCTCTCTCTCATGCACAGATTTATCCCATCTCGTCTTCAGTTGTCATACCCTTCCTCCCGTCCATGGTACACGGAATCTTGTGGTGAGGCTGTTGCCCAGAAACAACTTGCCTTCGTCTCCTGGAAAGCAAATCCAACGGAAGGAAATCTCATTTCCTTTGACAAAGCCCGAAACAAGTGTGTGTCCACCCGCAGGAGAGCCAGGAAACAATATCTCTCCGTTCTCAAGACCGAACTCTCTTGTCTGTCTCCCTCTTCCAAATCCTGGTGGTGTCTGGTCAAATCTATTTCTGGTGTTTGTTCCCCCTCCATCCCCTCCCTTACCTCAAACGGCTACACAGCTGACTCCGCACGTGAAAAAGCTGAATGCCTCAACTCTGTGTTTGCCTCTAAATCTTGTGTCCCAAACCCATCCCTCTCTGTACCCACCATACCCAGTCGTACCCAGGTGCTCCTGGACTCCGTGTCCTTTCCTCCTGACAAGGTGGAAAAGTTTCTGTCAACCCATGACTCTGATTCTGCAACTGGACCTGACCGCATCAGCCCACGGGTCCTAAAATCCTGTTCTTCCGCTCTTTCACTCCCTCTCTCTGTTCTGTTCACCCTCTCTTTTGCTCAAGGTCAACTGCCATCTGCTTGGAAATCAGCCAACATCACCGCTTTGCACAAAAAAGGTGCAAAAACAGATCCTAGCAACTACAGACCAATCAGCCTTCTCCCAATTATCAGCAAAGTCATGGAATCCATCATTGCTTCGGATATGAAATCTTTCCTCTTCTCCAATGGCTTGATCTCTGATCATCAATTTGGTTTCAGACCAGGTCACTCTACTCTGGACATGCTGATTCTGCTGTCTCAACAATGGATGGAGGTCCTCAATGCCAAACAGGAAATTAGAGCTGTCTCCCTTGACATATCACGTACCTTCGATACGGTCTGGCACCCCGCTCTGCTCACCAAACTCTCTTCCTTTGGTATCCATGGAAATCTCCACGCATGGCTGGCGAACTTCCTCTCTAGTCGTAGTCAACGTGTGGCCCTGAATGGGTTTCTCTCATATCCTCTTCCTGTTCAGGCTGGAGTTCCCCAAGGCAGTGTTCTGGGCCCTGTGTTTTTTTTGGTCTTCATCAATGATCTCTCTGACTCTCTTGAAAATCCTCTCTATCTCTTTGCTGATGACTCCACTCTCTGCCGCTCCATTCCTCATCCCTCAGATCGGCAGTCTGCAGCCTCCTCACTCTCTGCAGACCTGGACAAAATCACAGACTGGGCAAACAAGTGGAACATGTCTTTCAATCCTGACAAATCTCACACTCTTACGATGTCTCTCCGAAAAGACCGACTGGACAACCCTCCGATCTACTTTCTGAACAATCCTCTCCAAGAAGTTCTGAACTCAAGCTATTGGGTCTCACTATCTGCCATGATCTTTCCTGGGAAAACCACATTTCCAAGCTGGCCTCCAAAGCCAGTCGCCGACTGGGCATCCTCCGTCGTGCGAAGTCCTTCCTTGGCACAGCTGAGCTCCTCACCACATACAAGGCTTTCATCACAGCTCAATGGAGTACTGCTCTCCCCTCTGGGCTGGTGCTCCTGCCTCACACCTAGCTCGTCTTCACGCTGTTGAAACCAAAGCGTTCAGAATCATTGGAATCTCCCGCGATGACGCTATCTCCGAGGGCCTTTCACTTAATCACCGCAGGTAGGTTGGTTGTCTTTCCGTCTTCTACCGACTCCTCTCCGGCCTTGCTCCCCCAGCTCTCTCTGGGCTTTGTCCCCCAAATATTCCTGCAGGTCGCACAAGATCTGCCTGCAACCCTCTTATGGTTAAACTGCCAAAATCAAGACTCTCTGCTCACCTTCACTCCTTCATTCCTCTTTTCTCCACCTCTGGAACAAACTCCCTCACTCTCTTCAATCCCACTCCTCCCTCCAGGTCTTTAAACCTCCAGGCTGTTCACCACCATCTCTTATCTTCCCCAATCCAAAACCTTGATCTTTTCTACGCTGCTAATTTCACCCCAAATCCACTTTTTTGAGGTGACTTTTGACTTCTTTCCTGAAGTCCTTGGTGTCCTTGCGTTTTATACCTATCCTGCCTCCCCCCAGGCCCTCTCCCTCCAAAAACATCTCCCGATGTCCCTGCTCTCAAATGTTGTGTTTGTGTGCTTCCTGCCCTTCTCTCCCCATCTTGTCGACCGCTCCCCTTTTTATATACTTTGTTTTCTTGTTTGTTTGATTTGTTTGTTTGATAAATGCTAGCTCTTTCACGAGCCTCGACTCTGTATACAAAAAAATAAAAAAATAAAAAAAGGATTTCTGCTGACATTTTTGGTGGAGAATTTCTGCTGGCATTTTTGGGAGTGAGTTTCTGCAGGCATTTGTTGGTTGAGAATGTCTGCCAACATTTCTTGAAATAGAGAAGTTCTGCTGGAATTTGTTGGTAGAGAATTTCTGCTGCATTTGTTGGTGGAGAATTTCTGCTGGAATTTGTTGGTAGAGAATTTCTGCTGGCATTTGTTGGTGGAGAATTTCTGCTGGAATTTGTTGGTAGAGAATTTCTGCTGGCATTTGTTGGTAGAGAATTTCTGCTGCATTTGATGTGAGAATTTCTGCTGCATTTGTTGTGAGAAAAGATCTGCTGGCATATGTTGGTAGACAATTTCTGCTGGCATTTGTTGGTAGAGAATTTCTGCTGGCATTTTTGGTCGCGAATTTCTGCTGCATTTGTTGGTAAATAATTTCTGCTGCATTTATTGTTAATGAAGTTCTGCTGGCAATGGTTGGAAAAGAATTTCTGCAGCATTTGATGTTACAGAATTTCTGCTGCATTTGTTGGTAGAGAATTTCTGCTGGCATTTGTTGGTGGAGAATTTCTGCTGGAATTTGTTGGTAGAGAATTTCTGCTGGCATTTGTTGGTGGAGAATTTCTGCTGGAATTTGTTGGCAGAGAATTTCTGCTGGCATTTGTTGGTAGAGAATTTCTGCTGCATTTGTTGTGAGAAAAGATCTGCTGGCATTTGTTGGTGGAGAATTTCTGCTGGCATTTTTGGTCGCGAATTTCTGCTGCATTTGTTGGTAAATAATTTCTGCTGCATTTATTGTTAATGAAGTTCTGCTGGCAATGGTTGGAAAAGAATTTCTGCAGCATTTGATGTTACAGAATTTCTGCTGCATTTGTTGGTAGAGAATTTCTGCTGGCATTTGTTGGTGGAGAATTTGTGCTGGCATTTGTTGGTGGAGAATTTCTGCTGGAATTTGTTGGTAGAGAATTTCTGCTGGCATTTGTTGGTGGAGAATTTCTGCTGGAATTTGTTGGCAGAGAATTTCTGCTGGCATTTGTTGGTAGAGAATTTCTGCTGCATTTGATGTGAGAGAATTTCTGCTGCATTTGTTGTGAGAGAAGATCTGCTGGCATATGTTGGTAGACAATTTCTGCTGGCATTTGTTGGTAGAGAATTTCTGCTGGCATTTGTTGGTAGAGAATTTCTGCTGGCATTTGTTGGTAGAGAATTTCTGCTGCATTTGATGTGAGAGAATTTCTGCTGCATTTGTTGTGAGAGAAGATCTGCTGGCATATGTTGGTAGACAATTTCTGCTGGCATTTGTTGGTAGAGAATTTCTGCTGGCATTTTTGGTCGCGAATTTCTGCTGCATTTGTTGGTAAATAATTTCTGCTGCATTTATTGTTAATGAAGTTCTGCTGGCAATGGTTGGAAAAGAATTTCTGCAGCATTTGATGTTACAGAATTTCTGCTGCATTTGTTGTTAGAGAAGTTTTGCTGGCATTTGTTGGTGGAGAATTTCTGCTGGCATTTTTGTTAGCAAATTTCAGTTGGGATTTTTGGTAGAGAATTTCTGCTGGCATTTGTTGGGAGAGAATTTCTGCTGCATTTGATGTTGGAGAATTTCTGCTGGCATTTTTGGTGGAGAATTTCTGCTGGCATTTTTGGTGGAGAATTTCTGCTGGCATTTGTTGGGAGAGAATTTCTGCTGCATTTGATGTTGGAGAATTTCTGCTGGCATTTTTGGTGGAGAATTTCTGCTGGCATTTTTGGTGGAGAATTTCTGCTGGAATTTTTGGTGGAGAATTTCTGCTGGCATTTTTGGTGGAGAATTTCTGCTGGCATTTGTTGGGAGAGAATTTCTGCTGCATTTGATGTTGGAGAATTTCTGCTGGAATTTTTGGTGGAGAATTTCTGCTAGCATTTGTTGGGAGAGAATTTCTGCTGCATTTGATGTTGGAGAATTTCTGCTGGCATTTTTGGTGGAGACTTTCTGCCGCCAGTTTTGGTAGAGAATTTCTGCAGGCATTTGTTTGGTAGAGAATGTCTGTTAGCATTTGTTGAAATAGAGGAGTTCTGCTGGCATTTGTTGGTAGAGAAATTCTGCTGGAGTGTGTTGGCCGAGAAGTTCTGCTGCCTTTTGTTGGTGGAGAATTTCTGCAGGCATTTGTTTGGTAGAGAATGTCTGTTAGCATTTGTTGAAATAGAGGAGTTCTGCTGGCATTTGTTGGTAGAGAAATTCTGCTGGAGTGTGTTGGCCGAGAAGTTCTGCTGCCTTTTGTTGGTGGAGAATTTCTGCTGGCATTTTTGGTAGAGAAGGTCTGCTGGCATTTGTTGGTGGAGAATTTCTGCTGTCATTTTTGGTAGAGAATTTCTATTGGCAATTGTTGGTAGAGAAGTTCTGCTGGCAATTGTTGGTAGAGACTTTCTACTGGCAATTGTTGGTATTGAATTTCTGCTGGTATTAGTTGGTAGAGAATTTCTACTGGCAATTGTTGGTAGCGAATTTCAACTGGCAATTGTTGGTAGAGAATTTCTGCTGGCATTTATTGGTAGACATTAATTAGCAATGAATTAAAACTCTTAAATATTACAGAATAAATTTGAGGAAAATACTACAAGATTAATGTAATTAATCATGGAGTATAATAGTACTCCATATGTAGAGATCATAAGGGAAGAAATTGCCACCCCCATCAAATGTGTACAAAAAAAAATAAAAAAAATAAATCGCACCCGTGCCTGAAGGAAGCAATTCAGTTTGGCATTTTTTATATGAAATACGCAAAGACGAGAAACGAACAAAACTCATTATAATTACCCTTTATAATGCATTTGAATTACTCTGTAGAACCCTTTAGAATATCCTTTAGAACCCAGTTGAACGACCCCTTGGAACCCCCTCGAATTACCCTAAAAACCCTCCAGAATTACCTTTAGAACACTCTAGAATTGTCCTTTAGAACCCATTAGAATTACCCTTTAGAACCCTCTAGACTTACACTTTAGAACCCTTTAGAATTACCCTTTAGAACCCTCTAGATTTACACTTTAGAACCCATTTGAATTACTCTTTAGATCCCTTTAGAATTAAACATGGTGGGTTAGAAAGGTTCTTCTCTTCTTTGTTTTTGACGGACGGATGGATGGAAGGAAGGACATTGCAAAATATTGAAGAGGCTTCACCGCTTTAAAATGGCATGATGTCAAAATATGCCATGATAGCAATCCATAAAATAATTTTAGTGTTGTATTGTTTCCTGGGGTTTCCATCCATACATGTTTTTTTTTTTTTTACCTATATCTACTAGTTGTACCTACCTGTCACTTCCACTGATGGGTTTAATCAAAAGACAGCATGTTTCATTTCATAACCATAACGGCACTCGGTAGAGCAAGCACATACCTCAGCCAGGCTGAACAGATTACATCCTGTATCCCACTGATAGGCCGGATTTGGATCCGGACCTGAACCAAAATTGAATCGACTTGTTCTTGCTACCTAACCAAATCATCCATCCAGTTCTGTTATAATCTGCACACAACTTTTTGAAATATCGTGCTATACAGTATAAAGGGGACGAAAAAACAACAACAACCATGGTTCCCGAAAAAGGCCAACCCCCGCTTTGCGGGGAAAAATGGCCTCTAAAGGTGGTTTTTTTTTTTTTACAGTCGGACCCCACTATTCGCGGGGGATACGTTCCTGGAAAATCCACGAATAGCGAAACCTGCGAATAGGGGGGCATTGTTTCAATGGAAAAGAGGGGATAGGTTCCCGAGTCGCGAAAATCCACGAATAGCGAGGAACAAACAGCGAACGGCGAGGCAAAATCCACGAATAGCGAGGCAAAATCCACAAATGGTGAGGCAAATCCTAATAATGTCGACGATAATCCGTGAAGGTTGATGAAAGTCCCGGAAATGGTGAGACAAAACCCACGAATGTCAATGAAAATCCGCGAATGCATGCCATGCCAATGTTTCAATGGGGGAAAAGGGAGACAGCTAATTGCACAAATAGATACTATGGAGTGTTTTCATTCTGTACAGTAACTCGCAGGGATGACTTGTTATGTAGCTGGTTGGATATCCCACGAAGCAATGTTTACCGTCTGTTGGGATATCCCGCGAAACATTGTTTACCTGTGAATTGTGGAATATCAAGTGAAGTTATTCACAGTGTTAATGACAGGATATCACATGAAGCTGTTCAGGTGTGAATGATGGGATATCCCGCAAAAGCCATGAAAACGCAAAACACACGGCAGCGAACACCGGAGCAGGTCATGCTCGCAGCTCGCAGAAGAAGTTTCTTTGCATACATCCAGCTCCTTTATTCATGGCTGGTGAAGAATGGGTTTTATAAACGTGTCAAGGTAGCTGCTCGTGAAATTTTTTTGCGCCCCTGAAAAACAGCGAATTCACGGAACATGGTCGCAAATAGGGAAAAAAATTAACCATGCTTTGGCGGAACACAGCCGCGAAAAGTAAAAAACCCGCAAATTTGCGCAACATTTTTCCACGAATAGAGAAACAGGTCGCATTTTATCAACCGCGAATACGCAGATTCCGTGAATAGTGGAACCGCTAATAGCAGTGTTCGACGGGATATCGTTTTTGGTCCTATCACTCAATGGTGAAGAATAACTTTAGAAATAAAAAAATTTCTCATAATGAGATCCAGATCTGGATCTTCACCTATTTAATCTATTCTTCTGGGTCACACATCCAACCTGTCCAACCAGTTTCGTGCCAATCCATTCATAACTTTTTGAGATATCATGTTCACATACAATCATACAGACAGACACAGAGAAAGATATATATGTATATATATATATATATGTATATATATATATATATATATGTATCTATATATATAAAACACAGTTTGTGTGTGTGTGTCTGTGTGTGTGTGTGTGTGTGTGTGTGTGTGTGTGTGTGTGTGTGTGTGTGTGTGTGTGTGTGTGCAATGTTACCGATAGACTCCTAAACGGAGAGGCTCACGTACTTGATATTTGGCACAGACATGGCCATTGAGCCTGGGAAGAACATGGCTGACCTAAAAAAAAATATTTCATAATATTTTTTTACCATATTTTTACCTCAGCGCATTTCAGCGAGGAATATTATGCACGGAATCTGACCGGAGGCAGAGCAGCGCGCTGATTCGCTCAGAGCGATCACGTGATGTTCCTTGCCGCCATTAACTCAGTTACGCGTTCGCACGTATTTCAGAGCGAAAAGCGATTGCGTTTTTTCACATTTCAGCGAGGAACATTGCCATTCACACCACATAGGTTTTTTTTCCTTTCATCTTTAGATATATATTTTTTTTCAGCGAGGAATATTATACACGGAATCTGAATCGGTGGCAGAGCAGCGCGGATTCGCTCATTCGCGCTCATTGATGACGATCACGATCACGATCACATGATGACGTGATCACAAATGATGTTCGTGACGCGATCACGTGATGTTCCTTGCCGCCATAAACTCACAGCAAGTAGCATAGATTTTAGCATGATTAGCATTTAGCATGATTTAGCATGATTTAGCATAGATAGTAGCATGTTTCACATAGATTTTTTTTCAGCGAGGAATATTATACACGGATTCTGACCGGTGGCAGAGCAGCGCGCTGATTCGCTCAGAGCGATCACGTGATGTTCCATCCCCGCCACCAGTTGGCTTCACTTTTCACGGAGTATGAGCGTTCTATATATTTTCAATTCAGTGCACCCGACTCGCTCACGTACTTGATTTGTGGCATAGACATGGCCATTGGGCCT
>NW_027619946.1:0-25185 GCF_964187855.1 Myxine glutinosa
CCACTTTTCACCCTTGTGTTAGTGTTGAAAAAACACTTTTCGCACTTGTGTTAGTGTTGAAAAACCACTTTTCACACTGGTGTTGGTGCAGGAAACCACTTTTGCACTTGTATTAGTGTGGAAAAAACACTTTTTGCACTTGTGATAGTGTTGAAAAACCACTTTCCGCACTTGTGTTGGTGCAGGAAACCACTTTTGCACATGTATTAGTGTGGAAAAACCACTTTTCGCACTTGTGTTAGTGTTGAAAAACCACTTTTTGCACTTGTGTTAGTGTTGAAAAACCACTTTTCGCACTTGTGTTGGTGCAGGAAACCACTTTTGCACTTGTATTAGTGTGGAAAAAACACTTTTTGCACTTGTGATAGTGTTGAAAAACCACTTTTCGCACTTGTGTTAGTGTTGAAAAACCACTTTTCGCACTTGTGTTGGTGCAGGAAACCACTTTAGCACTTGTATTAGTGTGGAAAAAACACTTTTCGCACTTGTGTTAGTGTTGAAAAACCACTTTTCGCACTTGTGTTAGTGTTGAAAAACCACTTTTCGCACTTGTGTTGGTGCAGGAAACCACTTTTGCACTTGTATTAGTGTGGAAAAACCACTTTTCGCACTTGTGTTAGTGTTGAAAAACCACTTTTCGCACTTGTGTTAGTGTTGAAAAACCACTTTTCGCACTTGTGTTGGTGCAGGAAACCACTTTTGCACTTGTATTAGTGTGGAAAAAACACTTTTTGCACTTGTGATAGTGTTGAAAAACCACTTTTCGCACTTGTGTTAGTGTTGAAAAACCACTTTTCGCACTTGTGTTGGTGCAGGAAACCACTTTTGCACATGTATTAGTGTGGAAAAACCACTTTTGGCCCTTGTGTTAGTGTTGAAAAACCACTTTTCGCACTTGTGTTAGTGTTGAAAAACCACTTTTCACACTGGTGTTGGTGCAGGAAACCACTTTTGCACTTGTATTAGTGTGGAAAAAACACTTTTTGCACTTGTGATAGTGTTGAAAAACCACTTTCCGCACTTGTGTTAGTGTTGAAAAACCACTTTTCGCACTTGTGTTGGTGCAGGAAACCACTTTTGCACATGTATTAGTGTGGAAAAACCACTTTTTGCACTTGTGTTAGTGTTGAAAAACCACTTTTTGCACTTGTGTTAGTGTTGAAAAACCACTTTTCGCACTTGTGTTGGTGCAGGAAACCACTTTTGCACTTGTATTAGTGTGGAAAAAACACTTTTTGCACTTGTGATAGTGTTGAAAAACCACTTTTCACACTTGTGTTAGTGTTGAAAAACCACTTTTCACACTTGTGTTGGTGCAGGAAACCACTTTTGCACTTGTATTAGTGTGGAAAAAACACTTTTCGCACTTGTGTTAGTGTTGAAAAACCACTTTTCGCACTTGTGTTAGTGTTGAAAATCCACTTTTCGCACTTGTGTTGGTGCAGGAAACCACTTTTGCACTTGTATTAGTGTGGAAAAAACACTTTTTGCACTTGTGATAGTGTTGAAAAACCACTTTTCGCACTTGTGTTAGTATTGAAAAACCACTTTTCGCACTTGTGTTGGTGCAGGAAACCACTTTTGCACTTGTATTAGTGTGGCAAAACCACTTTTCGCACTTGTGTTAGTGTTGAAAAACCACTTTTCGCACTTGTGTTAGTGTTGAAAAACCACTTTTCGCACTTGTGTTTGTGTCGAAAAACCACTTTTCGCACTTGTATTGGTGCAGGAAACCACTTTTGCACTTGTATTAGTGTGGAAAAACCAATTTTCGCACTTATGTTAGTGTTGAAAAAACACTTTTCGCACTTGTGTTAGTGTTGAAAAACCACTTTTCGCACCTGTGTTAGTGTTGAAAAACCACTTTTTGCACTTGTGTTGGTGCAGGAAACCACTTTTGCACTTGTATTAGTGTGGACAAAACACTTTTCGCACTTGTGTTAGTGTTGAAAAACCACTTTTTTGCACTTGTGTTAGTGTTGAAAAACCACTTTTCGCACTTGTGTTGGTGCAGGAAACCACTTTTGCACTTGTATTAGTGTGGAAAAACCACTTTTCGCACTTGTGTTAGTGTTGAAAAACCACTTTTCGCACTTGTGTTGGTGCAGGAAACCACTTTTGCACTTGTATTAGTGTGGAAAAAAACACTTTTTGCACTTGTGATAGTGTTGAAAAACATCTTTTCGCACTTGTGTTAGTGTTGAAAAACCACTTTTCGCACTTGTGTTGGTGCAGGAATCCACTTTTGCACTTGCATTAGTGTGGAAAACACACTTTTCGCACTTGTGTTAGTGTTGAAAAACCACTTTTCGCACTTGTGTTAGTGTTGAAAAACCACTTTTCGCACTTGTGTTGGTGCAGGAAACCACTTTTGCACTTGTATTAGTGTGGAAAAAACACTTTTTGCACTTGTGATAGTGTTGAAAAACCACTTTTCGCACTTGTGTTAGTGTTGAAAAACCACTTTTCGCACTTGTGTTGGTGCAGGAAACCACTTTTGCACTTGTATTAGTGTGGAAAAAACACTTTTTGCACTTGTGATAGTGTTGAAAAACCACTTTTCGCACTTGTGTTAGTGTTGAAAAACCACTTTTCGCACTTGTGTTGGTGCAGGAAACCACTTTTGCACTTGTATTAGTGTGGAAAAAACACTTTTCGCACTTGTGTTAGTGTTGAAAAACCACTTTTCGCACTTGTGTTAGTGTTGAAAAACCACTTTTCGCACTTGTGTTGGTGCAGGAAACCACTTTTGCACTTGTATTAGTGTGGAAAAACCACTTTTCGCACTTGTGTTAGTGTTGAAAAACCACTTTTCGCACTTGTGTTAGTGTTGAAAAAACCACTTTTCGCACTTGTGTTGGTGCAGGAAACCACTTTTGCACTTGTATTAGTGTGGAAAAAACACTTTTTGCACTTGTGATAGTGTTGAAAAACCACTTTTCGCACTTGTGTTAGTGTTGAAAAACCACTTTTCGCACTTGTGTTGGTGCAGGAAACCACTTTTGCACATGTATTAGTGTGGAAAAACCACTTTTCGCCCTTGTGTTAGTGTTGAAAAACCACTTTTCGCACTTGTGTTAGTGTTGAAAAACCACTTTTCACACTGGTGTTGGTGCAGGAAACCACTTTTGCACTTGTATTAGTGTGGAAAAAACACTTTTTGCACTTGTGATAGTGTTGAAAAACCACTTTCCGCACTTGTGTTAGTGTTGAAAAACCACTTTTCGCACTTGTGTTGGTGCAGGAAACCACTTTTGCACATGTATTAGTGTGGAAAAAACCACTTTTCGCACTTGTGTTAGTGTTGAAAAACCACTTTTTGCACTTGTGTTAGTGTTGAAAAACCACTTTTCACACTTGTGTTAGTGTTGAAAAACCACTTTTCGCACTTGTGTTGGTGCAGGAAACCACTTTTGCACTTGTATTAGTGTGGAAAAAACACTTTTTGCACTTGTGATAGTGTTGAAAAACCACTTTTCACACTTGTGTTAGTGTTGAAAAACCACTTTTCGCACTTGTGTTGGTGCAGGAAACCACTTTTGCACTTGTATTAGTGTGGAAAAAACACTTTTCGCACTTGTGTTAGTGTTGAAAAACCACTTTTCGCACTTGTGTTAGTGTTGAAAATCCACTTTTCGCACTTGTGTTGGTGCAGGAAACCACTTTTGCACTTGTATTAGTGTGGAAAAAACACTTTTTGCACTTGTGATAGTGTTGAAAAACCACTTTTCGCACTTGTGTTAGTATTGAAAAACCACTTTTCGCACTTGTGTTGGTGCAGGAAACCACTTTTGCACTTGTATTAGTGTGGCAAAACCACTTTTCGCACTTGTGTTAGTGTTGAAAAACCACTTTTCGCACTTGTGTTAGTGTTGAAAAACCACTTTTCGCACTTGTGTTTGTGTCGAAAAACCACTTTTCGCACTTGTGTTGGTGCAGGAAACCACTTTTGCACTTGTATTAGTGTGGAAAAACCAATTTTCGCACTTGTGTTAGTGTTGAAAAAACACTTTTCGCACTTGTGTTAGTGTTGAAAAACCACTTTTCGCACCTGTGTTAGTGTTGAAAAACCACTTTTTGCACTTGTGTTGGTGCAGGAAACCACTTTTGCACTTGTATTAGTGTGGACAAAACACTTTTCGCACTTGTGTTAGTGTTGAAAAACCACTTTTCGCACTTGTGTTAGTGTTGAAAAACCACTTTTCGCACTTGTGTTGGTGCAGGAAACCACTTTTGCACTTGTATTAGTGTGGAAAAACCACTTTTCGCACTTGTGTTAGTGTTGAAAAACCACTTTTCGCACTTGTGTTGGTGCAGGAAACCACTTTTGCACTTGTATTAGTGTGGAAAAAAACACTTTTTGCACTTGTGATAGTGTTGAAAAACATCTTTTCGCACTTGTGTTAGTGTTGAAAAACCACTTTTCGCACTTGTGTTGGTGCAGGAATCCACTTTTGCACTTGCATCAGTGTGGAAAACACACTTTTCGCACTTGTGTTAGTGTTGAAAAACCACTTTTCGCACTTGTGTTAGTGTTGAAAAACCACTTTTCGCACTTGTGTTGGTGCAGGAAACCACTTTTGCACTTGTATTAGTGTGGAAAAAACACTTTTTGCACTTGTGATAGTGTTGAAAAACCACTTTTCGCACTTGTGTTAGTGTTGAAAAACCACTTTTCGCACTTGTGTTGGTGCAGGAAAACCACTTTTGCACTTGTATTAGTGTGGAAAAACCACTTTTCGCACTTGTGTTAGTGTTGAAAAACCACTTTTCGCACTTGTGTTAGTGTTGAAAAACCACTTTTCGCACTTGTGTTAGTGTTGAAAAACCACTTTTCGCACTTGTGTTGGTGCAGGAAACCACTTTTGCACATGTATTAGTGTGGAAAAACCACTTTTCGCACTTGTGTTAGTGTTGAAAAACCACTTTTCGCACTTGTGTTAGTGTTGAAAAACCACTTTTCGCACTGGTGTTGGTGCAGGAAACCACTTTTGCACTTGTATTAGTGTGGAAAAAACACTTTTTGCTGCTGTGATAGTGTTGAAAAACCACTTTCCGCACTTGTGTTAGTGTTGAAAAACCACTTTTCGCCCTTGTGTTGGTGCAGGAAACCACTTTTGCACATGTATTAGTGTGGAAAAAACCACTTTTTCGCACTTGTGTTAGTGTTGAAAAACCACTTTTCGCACTTGTGTTAGTGTTGAAAAACCACTTTTCGCACTTGTGTTGGTGCAGGAAACCACTTTTGCACTTGTATTAGTGTGGAAAAACCACTTTTCGCACTTGTGTTAGTGTTGAAAAACCACTTTTCGCACTTGTGTTAGTGTTGAAAAACCACTTTTCGCACTTGTGTTAGTGTTGAAAAACCACTTTTTGCACTTGTGTTGGTGCAGGAAACCACTTTTGCACTTGTATTAGTGTGGAAAAAACACTTTTCGCACTTGTGTTAGTGTTGAAAAACCACTTTTCGCACTTGTGTTAGTGTTGAAAAACCACTTTTCGCACTTGTGTTGGTGCAGGAAACCACTTTTGCACTTGTATTAGTGTGGAAAAAACACTTTTTGCACTTGTGATAGTGTTGAAAAACCACTTTTCGCACTTGTGTTAGTGTTGAAAAAACCACTTTTCGCACTTGTGTTGGTGCAGGAAACCACTTTTGCACTTGTATTAGTGTGGAAAAAACACTTTTCGCACTTGTGTTAGTGTTGAAAAACCACTTTTCGCACTTGTGTTAGTGTTGAAAAACCACTTTTCGCACTTGTGTTGGTGCAGGAAACCACTTTTGCACTTGTATTAGTGTGGAAAAACCACTTTTCGCACTTGTGTTAGTGTTGAAAAACCACTTTTTGCACTTGTGTTAGTGTTGAAAAACCACTTTTCGCACTTGTGTTGGTGCACAAAACCACTTTTGCACTTGTATTAGTGTGGAAAAAACACTTTTTGCACTTGTGATAGTGTTGAAAAACCACTTTTCGCACTTGTGTTAGTGTTGAAAAACCACTTTTCGCACTTGTGTTGGTGCAGGAAACCACTTTTGCACATGTATTAGTGTGGAAAAACCACTTTTCGCCCTTGTGTTAGTGTTGAAAAAACCACTTTTCG
Source organism: Myxine glutinosa (assembly GCF_964187855.1). Lineage (NCBI taxonomy): Eukaryota > Metazoa > Chordata > Myxini > Myxiniformes > Myxinidae > Myxine > Myxine glutinosa. Next base: position 6,103 of record NW_027619946.1, read on the forward strand.
CACTTGTGTTAGTGTTGAAAAACCACTTTTTCACACTGGTGTTGGTGCAGGAAACCACTTTTGCACTTGTATTAGTGTGGAAAAAACACTTTTTGCACTTGTGATAGTGTTGAAAAACCACTTTCTGCACTTGTGTTAGTGTTGAAAAACCACTTTTCGCACTTGTGTTGGTGCAGGAAACCACTTTTGCACATGTATTAGTGTGGAAAAACCACTTTTCGCACTTGTGTTAGTGTTGAAAAACCACTTTTTGCACTTGTGTTAGTGTTGAAAAACCACTTTTCGCACTTGTGTTGGTGCAGGAAACCACTTTTGCACTTGTATTAGTGTGGAAAAAACACTTTTTGCACTTGTGATAGTGTTGAAAAACCACTTTTCGCACTTGTGTTAGTGTTGAAAAACCACTTTTCGCACTTGTGTTGGTGCAGGAAACCACTTTTGCACTTGTATTAGTGTGGAAAAAACACTTTTCGCACTTGTGTTAGTGTTGAAAAACCACTTTTCGCACTTGTGTTAGTGTTGAAAATCCACTTTTCGCACTTGTGTTGGTGCAGGAAACCACTTTTGCACTTGTATTAGTGTGGAAAAAACACTTTTTGCACTTGTGATAGTGTTGAAAAACCACTTTTCGCACTTGTGTTAGTATTGAAAAACCACTTTTCGCACTTGTGTTGGTGCAGGAAACCACTTTTGCACTTGTATTAGTGTGGCAAAACCACTTTTCGCACTTGTGTTAGTGTTGAAAAACCACTTTTCGCACTTGTGTTAGTGTTGAAAAACCACTTTTCGCACTTGTGTTTGTGTCGAAAAACCACTTTTCGCACTTGTGTTGGTGCAGGAAACCACTTTTGCACTTGTATTAGTGTGGAAAAACCACTTTTCGCACTTGTGTTCGTGTTGAAAAAACACTTTTCGCAATTGTGTTAGTGTTGAAAAACCACTTTTCGCACCTGTGTTAGTGTTGAAAAACCACTTTTTGCACTTGTGTTGGTGCAGGAAACCACTTTTGAACTTGTATTAGTGTGGACAAAACACTTTTCGCACTTGTGTTAGTGTTGAAAAACCACTTTTCGCACTTGTGTTAGTGTTGAAAAACCACTTTTCGCACTTGTGTTGGTGCAGGAAACCACTTTTGCACTTGTATTAGTGTGGAAAAACCACTTTTCGCACTTGTGTTAGTGTTGAAAAACCACTTTTCGCACTTGTGTTGGTGCAGGAAACCACTTTTGCACTTGTATTAGTGTGGAAAAAACACTTTTTGCACTTGTGATAGTGTTGAAAAACATCTTTTCGCACTTGTGTTAGTGTTGAAAAACCACTTTTCGCACTTGTGTTGGTGCAGGAAACCACTTTTGCAATTGTATTAGTGTGGAAAAAACACTTTTTGCACCTGTGATAGTGTTGAAAAACCACTTTTCGCACTTGTGTTAGTGTTGAAAAACCACTTTTCGCACTTGTGTTGGTGCAGGAAACCACTTTTGCATTTGCATTAGTGTGGAAAACACACTTTTCGCACTTGTGTTAGTGTTGAAAAACCACTTTTCGCACTTGTGTTAGTGTTGAAAAACCACTTTTCGCACTTGTGTTGGTGCAGGAAACCACTTTTGCACTTGTATTAGTGTGGAAAAAACACTTTTTTGCACTTGTGATAGTGTTGAAAAACCACTTTTCGCACTTGTGTTAGTGTTGAAAAACCACTTTTCGCACTTGTGTTGGTGCAGGAAAACCACTTTTGGACTTGTATTAGTGTGGAAAAACCACTTTTCGCACTTGTGTTAGTGTTGAAAAACCACTTTTCGCACTTGTGTTAGTGTTGAAAAACCACTTTTCGCACTTGTGTTTGTGTTGAAAAACCACTTTTGGCACTTGTGTTGGTGCAGGAAACCACTTTTGCACTTGTATTAGTGTGGGAAAACCACTTTTCGCACTTGTGTTAGTGTTGAAAAACCACTTTTCGCACTTGTGTTAGTGTTGAAAAACCACTTTTCGCACTTGTGTTGGTGCAGGAAACCACTTTTGCACTTGTATTAGTGTGGAAAAAACACTTTTTGCACTTGTGGTAGTGTTGAAAAACCACTTTTTGCACTTGTGTTAGTGTTGAAAAACCACTTTTCGCACTTGTGTTGGTGCAGGAAACCACGTTTAACACTTGTATTAGTGTGGAAAAACCACTTTGCGCACTTGTGTTAGTGTTGAAAAACCACTTTTCGCACTTGTGTTAGTGTTGAAAAACCACTTTTCGCACTTATGTTGGTGTAGGAAACCACTTTTGCACTTGTATTAGTGTGGAAAAAACACTTTTCGCACTTGTGTTAGTGTTGAAAAACCACTTTTCGCACTTGTGTTAGTGTTGAAAAACCACTTTTCGCACTTGTGTTGGTGCAGGAAACCACTTTTGCACTTGTAATAGTGTGGAAAAAACACTTTTTGCACTTGTGATAGTGTTGAAAAACCACTTTTCGCACTTGTGTTATTGTCGAAAAACCACTTTTCGCACTTGTGTTGGTGCAGGAAACCACTTTTGCACTTGTATTAGTGTTGAAAAACCACTTTTCGCACCTGTGTTAGTGTTGAAAAACCACTTTGCGCACTTGTGTTAGTGTTGAAAAACCACTTTTCGCACCTGTGTTAGTGTTGAAAACCACTTTTCGCACTTGTGTTGGTGCAGGAAACCGCTTTTGCACTTGTATTAGTGTGGAAAAAACACTTTTTGTACTTGTGTTAGTGTTGAAAAACCACTTTTCGCACTTGTGTTAGTGTTGAAAAACCACTTTTCGCACTTGTGTTGGTGCAGGAAACCACTTTTGCGCTTGTATTAGTGTGGAAAAAACACTTTTTGCACTTGTGATAGTGTTGAAAAACCACTTTTCGCACTTGTGTTAGTGTTGAAAAACCACTTTTCGCACTTGTGTTGGTGCAGGAAACCACTTTTGCACTTGTATTAGTGTGGAAAAACCACTTTTCGCACTTGTGTTAGTGTTGAAAAACCACTTTTCGCACTTGTGTTAGTGTTGAAAAACCACTTTTCGCACTTGTGTTGGTGCAGGAAACCACTTTTGCACTTGTATTAGTGTGGAAAAAACACTTTTTGCACTTGTGATAGTGTTGAAAAACCACTTTTCGCACTTGTGTTAGTGTTGAAAAACCACTTTTCGCACTTGTGTTGGTGCAGGAAACCACTTTTGCACATGTATTAGTGTGGAAAAACCACTTTTGCACTTGTATTAGTGTGGAAAAAACACTTTTTGCTCTTGTGATAGTGTTGAAAAACCACTTTTCGCACTGGTGTTAGTGTTGAAAAACCACTTTTCGCACTTGTGTTGGTGCAGGAAACCACTTTTGCACATGTATTAGTGTGGAAAAACCACTTTTCGCACTTGTGTTAGTGTTGAAAAACCACTTTTCGCACTTGTGTTAGTGTTGAAAAACCACTTTTCGCACTTGTGTTGGTGCAGGAAACCACTTTTGCACTTGCATTAGTGTGGAAAACACACTTTTCGCACTTGTGTTAGTGTTGAAAAACCACTTTTCGCACTTGTGTTAGTGTTGAAAAACCACTTTTCGCACTTGTGTTGGTGCAGGAAACCACTTTTGCACTTGTATTAGTGTGGAAAAAACACTTTTTGCACTTGTGATAGTGTTGAAAAACCACTTTTCGCACTTGTGTTAGTGTTGAAAAACCACTTTTCGCACTTGTGTTGGTGCAGGAAAACCACTTTTGCACTTGTATTGGTGTGGAAAAACCACTTTTCGCACTTGTGTTAGTGTTGAAAAACCACTTTTCGCACTTGTGTTAGTGTTGAAAAACCACTTTTCGCTTGAAAAACCACTTTTCGCACTTGTGTTGGTGCAGGAAACCACTTTTGCACTTGTATTAGTGTGGGAAAACCACTTTTCGCACTTGTGTTAGTGTTGAAAAACCACTTTTCGCACTTGTGTTAGTGTTGAAAAACCACTTTTCGCACTTGTGTTGGTGCAGGAAACCACTTTTGCACTTGTATTAGTGTGGAAAAAACACTTTTTGCACTTGTGGTAGTGTTGAAAAACCACTTTTTGCACTTGTGTTAGTGTTGAAAAACCACTTTTCGCACTTGTGTTGGTGCAGGAAACCACGTTTAACACTTGTATTAGTGTGGAAAAACCACTTTGCGCACTTGTGTTAGTGTTGAAAAACCACTTTTCGCACTTGTGTTAGTGTTGAAAAACCACTTTTCGCACTTATGTTGGTGCAGGAAACCACTTTTGCACTTGTATTAGTGTGGAAAAAACACTTTTTGCACTTGTGTTAGTGTTGAAAAACCACTTTTCGCACTTGTGTTAGTGTTGAAAAACCACTTTTCGCACTTGTGTTGGTGCAGGAAACCACTTTTGCACTTGTAATAGTGTGGAAAAAACACTTTTTGCACTTGTGATAGTGTTGAAAAACCACTTTTCGCACTTGTGTTATTGTCGAAAAACCACTTTTCGCACTTGTGTTGGTGCAGGAAACCACTTTTGCACTTGTATTAGTGTTGAAAAACCACTTTTCGCACCTGTGTTAGTGTTGAAAAACCACTTTGCGCACTTGTGTTAGTGTTGAAAAACCACTTTTCGCACCTGTGTTAGTGTTGAAAACCACTTTTCGCACTTGTGTTGGTGCAGGAAACCGCTTTTGCACTTGTATTAGTGTGGAAAAAACACTTTTTGTACTTGTGTTAGTGTTGAAAAACCACTTTTCGCACTTGTGTTAGTGTTGAAAAACCACTTTTCGCACTTGTGTTGGTGCAGGAAACCACTTTTGCACTTGTATTAGTGTGGAAAAAACACTTTTTGCACTTGTGATAGTGTTGAAAAACCACTTTTCGCACTTGTGTTAGTGTTGAAAAACCACTTTTCGCACTTGTGTTGGTGCAGGAAACCACTTTTGCACTTGTATTAGTGTGGAAAAACCACTTTTCGCACTTGTGTTAGTGTTGAAAAACCACTTTTCGCACTTGTGTTAGTGTTGAAAAACCACTTTTCGCACTTGTGTTGGTGCAGGAAACCACTTTTGCACTTGTATTAGTGTGGAAAAAACACTTTTTGCACTTGTGATAGTGTTGAAAAACCACTTTTCGCACTTGTGTTAGTGTTGAAAAACCACTTTTCGCACTTGTGTTGGTGCAGGAAACCACTTTTGCACATGTATTAGTGTGGAAAAACCACTTTTGCACTTGTATTAGTGTGGAAAAAACACTTTTTGCTCTTGTGATAGTGTTGAAAAACCACTTTTCGCACTGGTGTTAGTGTTGAAAAACCACTTTTCGCACTTGTGTTGGTGCAGGAAACCACTTTTGCACATGTATTAGTGTGGAAAAACCACTTTTCGCACTTGTGTTAGTGTTGAAAAACCACTTTTCGCACTTGTGTTAGTGTTGAAAAACCACTTTTCGCACTTGTGTTGGTGCAGGAAACCACTTTTGCACTTGTATTAGTGTGGAAAAACCACTTTTCGCACTTGTGTTAGTGTTGAAAAACCACTTTTCGCACTTGTGTTAGTGTTGAAAAACCACTTTTCGCACTTGTGTTAGTGTTGAAAAACCACTTTTCGCACTTGTGTTGGTGCAGGAAACCACTTTTGCACTTGTATTAGTGTGGAAAAAACACTTTTCGCACTTGTGTTAGTGTTGAAAAACCACTTTTCGCACTTGTGTTGGTGCAGGAAACCACTTTTGCACTTGTATTAGTGTGGAAAAAACACTTTTTGCACTTGTGATAGTGTTGAAAAACCACTTTTCGCACTTGTGTTAGTGTTGAAAAACCACTTTTCGCACTTGTGTTGGTGCAGGAAACCACTTTTGCACTTGTATTAGTGTGGAAAAAACACTTTTCGCACTTGTGTTAGTGTTGAAAAACCACTTTTCGCACTTGTGTTAGTGTTGAAAAAACACTTTTCGCACTTGTGTTGGTGCAGGAAACCACTTTTGCACTTGTATTAGTGTGGAAAAACCACTTTTCGCACTTGTGTTAGTGTTGAAAAACCACTTTTCGCACTTGTGTTAGTGTTGAAAAACCACTTTTCGCACTTGTGTTAGTGTTGAAAAACCACTTTTCGCACTTGGGTTGGTGCAGGAAACCACTTTTGCACTTGTATTCGTGTGGAAAAAACACTTTTTGCACTTGTGATAGTGTTGAAAAACCACTTTTCGCACTTGTGTTAGTGTTGAAAAACCACTTTTCGCACTTGTGTTGGTGCAGGAAACCACTTTTGCACTTGTATTAGTGTGGAAAAAACACTTTTCGCACTTGTGTTAGTGTTGAAAAACCACTTTTCGCACTTGTGTTAGTGTTGAAAAACCACTTTTCGCACTTGTGTTGGTGCAGGAAACCACTTTTGCACTTGTATTAGTGTGGAAAAACCACTTTTCGCACTTGTGTTAGTGTTGAAAAACCACTTTTCGCACTTGTGTTAGTGTTGAAAAACCACTTTTCGCACTTGTGTTGGTGCAGGAAACCACTTTTGCACTTGTATTAGTGTGGAAAAAACACTTTTTGCTCTTGTGATAGTGTTGAAAAACCACTTTTCGCACTTGTGTTAGTGTTGAAAAACCACTTTTCGCACTTGTGTTGGTGCAGGAAACCACTTTTGCACATGTATTAGTGTGGAAAACCACTTTTCGCCCTTGTGTTAGTGTTGAAAAACCACTTTTCGCACTTGTGTTAGTGTTGAAAAACCACTTTTCACACTGGTGTTGGTGCAGGAAACCACTTTTGCACTTGTATTGGTGTGGAAAAAACACTTTTTGCACTTGTGATAGTGTTGAAAAACCACTTTCCGCACTTGTGTTAGTGTTGAAAAACCACTTTTCGCACTTGTGTTGGTGCAGGAAACCACTTTTGCACATGTATTAGTGTGGAAAAACCACTTTTCGCACTTGTGTTAGTGTTGAAAAACCACTTTTTGCACTTGTGTTAGTGTTGAAAAACCACTTTTCGCACTTGTGTTGGTGCAGGAAACCACTTTTGCACTTGTATTAGTGTGGAAAAACCACTTTTCGCACTTGTGTTAGTGTTGAAAAACCACTTTTTGCACTTGTGTTAGTGTTGAAAAACCACTTTTCGCACTTGTGTTGGTGCAGGAAACCACTTTTGCACTTGTATTAGTGTGGAAAAACCACTTTTCGCACTTGTGTTAGTGTTGAAAAACCACTTTTCGCACTTGTGTTAGTGTTGAAAAACCACTTTTCGCACTTGTGTTAGTGTTGAAAAACCACTTTTCGCACTTGTGTTGGTGCAGGAAACCACTTTTGCACTTGTATTAGTGTGGAAAAAACACTTTTTGCACTTGTGATAGTGTTGAAAAACCACTTTTCGCACTTGTGTTAGTGTTGAAAAACCACTTTTCGCACTTGTGTTGGTGCAGGAAACCACTTTTGCACTTGTATTAGTGTGGAAAAAACACTTTTCGCACTTGTGTTAGTGTTGAAAAACCACTTTTCGCACTTGTGTTAGTGTTGAAAAACCACTTTTCGCACTTGTGTTGGTGCAGGAAACCACTTTTGCACTTGTATTAGTGTGGAAAAAACACTTTTTGCACTTGTGATAGTGTTGAAAAACCACTTTTCGCACTTGTGTTAGTGTTGAAAAACCACTTTTCGCACTTGTGTTGGTGCAGGAAACCACTTTTGCACTTGTATTAGTGTGGAAAAACCACTTTTCGCACTTGTGTTAGTGTTGAAAAACCACTTTTCGCACTTGTGTTAGTGTTGAAAAACCACTTTTCGCACTTGTGTTGGTGCAGGAAACCACTTTTGCACTTGTATTAGTGTGGAAAAAACACTTTTTGCACTTGTGATAGTGTTGAAAAACCACTTTTCGCACTTGTGTTAGTGTTGAAAAACCACTTTTCGCACTTGTGTTGGTGCAGGAAACCACTTTTGCACATGTATTAGTGTGGAAAAACCACTTTTGCACTTGTATTAGTGTGGAAAAAACACTTTTTGCTCTTGTGATAGTGTTGAAAAACCACTTTTCGCACTGGTGTTAGTGTTGAAAAACCACTTTTCGCACTTGTGTTGGTGCAGGAAACCACTTTTGCACATGTATTAGTGTGGAAAAACCACTTTTCGCACTTGTGTTAGTGTTGAAAAACCACTTTTCGCACTTGTGTTAGTGTTGAAAAACCACTTTTCGCACTTGTGTTGGTGCAGGAAACCACTTTTGCACTTGTATTAGTGTGGAAAAACCACTTTTCGCACTTGTGTTAGTGTTGAAAAACCACTTTTCGCACTTGTGTTAGTGTTGAAAAACCACTTTTCGCACTTGTGTTAGTGTTGAAAAACCACTTTTCGCACTTGTGTTGGTGCAGGAAACCACTTTTGCACTTGTATTAGTGTGGAAAAAACACTTTTCGCACTTGTGTTAGTGTTGAAAAACCACTTTTCGCACTTGTGTTGGTGCAGGAAACCACTTTTGCACTTGTATTAGTGTGGAAAAAACACTTTTTGCACTTGTGATAGTGTTGAAAAACCACTTTTCGCACTTGTGTTAGTGTTGAAAAACCACTTTTCGCACTTGTGTTGGTGCAGGAAACCACTTTTGCACTTGTATTAGTGTGGAAAAAACACTTTTCGCACTTGTGTTAGTGTTGAAAAACCACTTTTCGCACTTGTGTTAGTGTTGAAAAAACACTTTTCGCACTTGTGTTGGTGCAGGAAACCACTTTTGCACTTGTATTAGTGTGGAAAAACCACTTTTCGCACTTGTGTTAGTGTTGAAAAACCACTTTTCGCACTTGTGTTAGTGTTGAAAAACCACTTTTCGCACTTGTGTTAGTGTTGAAAAACCACTTTTCGCACTTGGGTTGGTGCAGGAAACCACTTTTGCACTTGTATTCGTGTGGAAAAAACACTTTTTGCACTTGTGATAGTGTTGAAAAACCACTTTTCGCACTTGTGTTAGTGTTGAAAAACCACTTTTCGCACTTGTGTTGGTGCAGGAAACCACTTTTGCACTTGTATTAGTGTGGAAAAAACACTTTTCGCACTTGTGTTAGTGTTGAAAAACCACTTTTCGCACTTGTGTTAGTGTTGAAAAACCACTTTTCGCACTTGTGTTGGTGCAGGAAACCACTTTTGCACTTGTATTAGTGTGGAAAAACCACTTTTCGCACTTGTGTTAGTGTTGAAAAACCACTTTTCGCACTTGTGTTAGTGTTGAAAAACCACTTTTCGCACTTGTGTTGGTGCAGGAAACCACTTTTGCACTTGTATTAGTGTGGAAAAAACACTTTTTGCTCTTGTGATAGTGTTGAAAAACCACTTTTCGCACTTGTGCTAGTGTTGAAAAACCACTTTTCGCACTTGTGTTGGTGCAGGAAACCACTTTTGCACATGTATTAGTGTGGAAAACCACTTTTCGCCCTTGTGTTAGTGTTGAAAAACCACTTTTCGCACTTGTGTTAGTGTTGAAAAACCACTTTTCACACTGGTGTTGGTGCAGGAAACCACTTTTGCACTTGTATTGGTGTGGAAAAAACACTTTTTGCACTTGTGATAGTGTTGAAAAACCACTTTCCGCACTTGTGTTAGTGTTGAAAAACCACTTTTCGCACTTGTGTTGGTGCAGGAAACCACTTTTGCACATGTATTAGTGTGGAAAAACCACTTTTCGCACTTGTGTTAGTGTTGAAAAACCACTTTTTGCACTTGTGTTAGTGTTGAAAAACCACTTTTCGCACTTGTGTTGGTGCAGGAAACCACTTTTGCACTTGTATTAGTGTGGAAAAACCACTTTTCGCACTTGTGTTAGTGTTGAAAAACCACTTTTTGCACTTGTGTTAGTGTTGAAAAACCACTTTTCGCACTTGTGTTGGTGCAGGAAACCACTTTTGCACTTGTATTAGTGTGGAAAAACCACTTTTCGCACTTGTGTTAGTGTTGAAAAACCACTTTTCGCACTTGTGTTAGTGTTGAAAAACCACTTTTCGCACTTGTGTTAGTGTTGAAAAACCACTTTTCGCACTTGTGTTGGTGCAGGAAACCACTTTTGCACTTGTATTAGTGTGGAAAAAACACTTTTTGCACTTGTGATAGTGTTGAAAAACCACTTTTCGCACTTGTGTTAGTGTTGAAAAACCACTTTTCGCACTTGTGTTGGTGCAGGAAACCACTTTTGCACTTGTATTAGTGTGGAAAAAACACTTTTCGCACTTGTGTTAGTGTTGAAAAACCACTTTTCGCACTTGTGTTAGTGTTGAAAAACCACTTTTCGCACTTGTGTTGGTGCAGGAAACCACTTTTGCACTTGTATTAGTGTGGAAAAAACCACTTTTCGCACTTGTGTTAGTGTTGAAAAACCACTTTTCGCACTTGTGTTAGTGTTGAAAAACCACTTTTCGCACTTGTGTTGGTGCAGGAAACCACTTTTGCACTTGTATTAGTGTGGAAAAAACACTTTTTGCACTTGTGATAGTGTTGAAAAACCACTTTTCGCACTTGTGTTAGTGTTGAAAAACCACTTTTCGCACTTGTGTTGGTGCAGGAAACCACTTTTGCACATGTATTAGTGTGGAAAAACCACTTTTCGCCCTTGTGTTAGTGTTGAAAAACCACTTTTCGCACTTGTGTTAGTGTTGAAAAACCACTTTTCACACTGGTGTTGGTGCAGGAAACCACTTTTGCACTTGTATTGGTGTGGAAAAAACACTTTTTGCACTTGTGATAGTGTTGAAAAACCACTTTCCGCACTTGTGTTAGTGTTGAAAAACCACTTTTCGCACTTGTGTTGGTGCAGGAAACCACTTTTGCACATGTATTAGTGTGGAAAAACCACTTTTCGCACTTGTGTTAGTGTTGAAAAACCACTTTTTGCACTTGTGTTAGTGTTGAAAAACCACTTTTCGCACTTGTGTTGGTGCAGGAAACCACTTTTGCACTTGTATTAGTGTGGAAAAACCACTTTTCGCACTTGTGTTAGTGTTGAAAAACCACTTTTCGCACTAGTGTTAGTGTTGAAAAACCACTTTTCGCACTTGTGTTAGTGTTGAAAAACCACTTTTCGCACTTGTGTTGGTGCAGGAAACCACTTTTGCACTTGTATTAGTGTGGAAAAAAACACTTTTCGCACTTGTGTTAGTGTTGAAAAACCACTTTTCGCACTTGTGTTAGCGTTGAAAAACCACTTTTCGCACTTGTGTTGGTGCAGGAAACCACTTTTGCACTTGTGTTGGTGCAGGAAACCACTTTTGCACTTGTATTAGTGTGGAAAAACCACTTTTCGCACTTGTGTTAGTGTTGAAAAACCACTTTTCGCACTTGTGTTAGTGTTGAAAAACCACTTTTCGCACTTGTGTTGGTGCAGGAAACCACTTTTGCACATGTATTAGTGTGGAAAAACCACTTTTGCACTTGTATTAGTGTGGAAAAAACACTTTTTGCTCTTGTGATAGTGTTGAAAAACCACTTTTCGCACTGGTGTTAGTGTTGAAAAACCACTTTTCGCACTTGTGTTGGTACAGGAAACCACTTTTGCACATGTATTAGTGTGCAAAAACCACTTTTCGCACTTGTGTTAGTGTTGAAAAACCACTTTTCGCACTTGTGTTAGTGTTGAAAAACCACTTTTCGCACTTGTGTTGGTGCAGGAAACCACTTTTGCACTTGTATTAGTGTGGAAAAACCACTTTTCGCACTTGTGTTAGTGTTGAAAAACCACTTTTCGCACTTGTGTTAGTGTTGAAAAACCACTTTTCGCACTTGTGTTAGTGTTGAAAAACCACTTTTCGCACTTGTGTTGGTGCAGGAAACCACTTTTGCACTTGTATTAGTGTGGAAAAAACACTTTTCGCACTTGTGTTAGTGTTGAAAAACCACTTTTCGCACTTGTGTTGGTGCAGGAAACCACTTTTGCACTTGTATTAGTGTGGAAAAAACACTTTTTGCACTTGTGATAGTGTTGAAAAACCACTTTTCGCACTTGTGTTAGTGTTGAAAAACCACTTTTCGCACTTGTGTTGGTGCAGGAAACCACTTTTGCACTTGTATTAGTGTGGAAAAAACACTTTTCGCACTTGTGTTAGTGTTGAAAAACCACTTTTCGCACTTGTGTTAGTGTTGAAAAAACACTTTTCGCACTTGTGTTGGTGCAGGAAACCACTTTTGCACTTGTATTAGTGTGGAAAAACCACTTTTCGCACTTGTGTTAGTGTTGAAAAACCACTTTTCGCACTTGTGTTAGTGTTGAAAAACCACTTTTCGCACTTGTGTTAGTGTTGAAAAACCACTTTTCGCACTTGTGTTGGTGCAGGAAACCACTTTTGCACTTGTATTCGTGTGGAAAAAACACTTTTTGCACTTGTGATAGTGTTGAAAAACCACTTTTCGCACTTGTGTTAGTGTTGAAAAACCACTTTTCGCACTTGTGTTGGTGCAGGAAACCACTTTTGCACTTGTATTAGTGTGGAAAAAACACTTTTCGCACTTGTGTTAGTGTTGAAAAACCACTTTTCGCACTTGTGTTAGTGTTGAAAAACCACTTTTCGCACTTGTGTTGGTGCAGGAAACCACTTTTGCACTTGTATTAGTGTGGTAAAACCACTTTTCGCACTTGTGTTAGTGTTGAAAAACCACTTTTCGCACTTGTGTTAGTGTTGAAAAACCACTTTTCGCACTTGTGTTGGTGCAGGAAACCACTTTTGCACTTGTATTAGTGTGGTAAAACCACTTTTGCACTTGTATTAGTGTGGAAAAAACACTTTTTGCTCTTGTGATAGTGTTGAAAAACCACTTTTCGCACTTGTGTTGGTGCAGGAAACCACTTTTGCACTTGTGTTAGTGTTGAAAAACCACTTTTCGCACTTGTGTTGGTGCAGGAAACCACTTTTGCACTTGTATTAGTGTGGAAAAAACACTTTTTGCACTTGTGATAGTGTTGAAAAACCACTTTTCGCACTTGTGTTAGTGTTGAAAAACCACTTTTCGCACTTGTGTTGGTGCAGGAAACCACTTTTGCACATGTATTAGTGTGGAAAAACCACTTTTCGCCCTTGTGTTAGTGTTGAAAAACCACTTTTCGCACTTGTGTTAGTGTTGAAAAACCACTTTTCACACTGGTGTTGGTGCAGGAAACCACTTTTGCACTTGTATTGGTGTGGAAAAAACACTTTTTGCACTTGTGATAGTGTTGAAAAACCACTTTCCGCACTTGTGTTAGTGTTGAAAAACCACTTTTCGCACTTGTGTTGGTGCAGGAAACCACTTTTGCACATGTATTAGTGTGGAAAAACCACTTTTCGCACTTGTGTTAGTGTTGAAAAACCACTTTTTGCACTTGTGTTAGTGTTGAAAAACCACTTTTCGCACTTGTGTTGGTGCAGGAAACCACTTTTGCACTTGTATTAGTGTGGAAAAACCACTTTTCGCACTTGTGTTAGTGTTGAAAAACCACTTTTCGCACTAGTGTTAGTGTTGAAAAACCACTTTTCGCACTTGTGTTAGTGTTGAAAAACCACTTTTCGCACTTGTGTTGGTGCAGGAAACCACTTTTGCACTTGTATTAGTGTGGAAAAAAACACTTTTCGCACTTGTGTTAGTGTTGAAAAACCACTTTTCGCACTTGTGTTAGCGTTGAAAAACCACTTTTCGCACTTGTGTTGGTGCAGGAAACCACTTTTGCACTTGTGTTGGTGCAGGAAACCACTTTTGCACTTGTATTAGTGTGGAAAAACCACTTTTCGCACTTGTGTTCGTGTTGAAAAACCACTTTTCGCACTTGTGTTAGTGTTGAAAAACCACTTTTCGCACTTGTGTTGGTGCAGGAAACCACTTTTGCACATGTATTAGTGTGGAAAAACCACTTTTGCACTTGTATTAGTGTGGAAAAAACACTTTTTGCTCTTGTGATAGTGTTGAAAAACCACTTTTCGCACTGGTGTTAGTGTTGAAAAACCACTTTTCGCACTTGTGTTGGTGCAGGAAACCACTTTTGCACATGTATTAGTGTGGAAAAACCACTTTTCGCACTTGTGTTAGTGTTGAAAAACCACTTTTCGCACTTGTGTTAGTGTTGAAAAACCACTTTTCGCACTTGTGTTGGTGCAGGAAACCACTTTTGCACTTGTATTAGTGTGGAAAAACCACTTTTCGCACTTGTGTTAGTGTTGAAAAACCACTTTTCGCACTTGTGTTAGTGTTGAAAAACCACTTTTCGCACTTGTGTTAGTGTTGAAAAACCACTTTTCGCACTTGTGTTGGTGCAGGAAACCACTTTTGCACTTGTATTAGTGTGGAAAAAACACTTTTCGCACTTGTGTTAGTGTTGAAAAACCACTTTTCGCACTTGTGTTGGTGCAGGAAACCACTTTTGCACTTGTATTAGTGTGGAAAAAACACTTTTTGCACTTGTGATAGTGTTGAAAAACCACTTTTCGCACTTGTGTTAGTGTTGAAAAACCACTTTTCGCACTTGTGTTGGTGCAGGAAACCACTTTTGCACTTGTATTAGTGTGGAAAAAACACTTTTCGCACTTGTGTTAGTGTTGAAAAACCACTTTTCGCACTTGTGTTAGTGTTGAAAAAACACTTTTCGCACTTGTGTTGGTGCAGGAAACCACTTTTGCACTTGTATTAGTGTGGAAAAACCACTTTTCGCACTTGTGTTAGTGTTGAAAAACCACTTTTCGCACTTGTGTTAGTGTTGAAAAACCACTTTTCGCACTTGTGTTAGTGTTGAAAAACCACTTTTCGCACTTGTGTTGGTGCAGGAAACCACTTTTGCACTTGTATTCGTGTGGAAAAAACACTTTTTGCACTTGTGATAGTGTTGAAAAACCACTTTTCGCACTTGTGTTAGTGTTGAAAAACCACTTTTCGCACTTGTGTTGGTGCAGGAAACCACTTTTGCACTTGTATTAGTGTGGAAAAAACACTTTTCGCACTTGTGTTAGTGTTGAAAAACCACTTTTCGCACTTGTGTTAGTGTTGAAAAACCACTTTTCGCACTTGTGTTGGTGCAGGAAACCACTTTTGCACTTGTATTAGTGTGGAAAAACCACTTTTCGCACTTGTGTTAGTGTTGAAAAACCACTTTTCGCACTTGTGTTAGTGTTGAAAAACCACTTTTCGCACTTGTGTTGGTGCAGGAAACCACTTTTGCACTTGTATTAGTGTGGAAAAAACACTTTTTGCTCTTGTGATAGTGTTGAAAAACCACTTTTCGCACTTGTGTTAGTGTTGAAAAACCACTTTTCGCACTTGTATTAGTGTTGAAAAACCACTTTTCACACTGGTGTTGGTGCAGGAAACCACTTTTGCACTTGTATTGGTGTGGAAAAAACACTTTTTGCACTTGTGATAGTGTTGAAAAACCACTTTCCGCACTTGTGTTAGTGTTGAAAAACCACTTTTCGCACTTGTGTTGGTGCAGGAAACCACTTTTGCACATGTATTAGTGTGGAAAAACCACTTTTCGCACTTGTGTTAGTGTTGAAAAACCACTTTTTGCACTTGTGTTAGTGTTGAAAAACCACTTTTCGCACTTGTGTTGGTGCAGGAAACCACTTTTGCACTTGTATTAGTGTGGAAAAACCACTTTTCGCACTTGTGTTAGTGTTGAAAAACCACTTTTTGCACTTGTGTTAGTGTTGAAAAACCACTTTTCGCACTTGTGTTGGTGCAGGAAACCACTTTTGCACTTGTATTAGTGTGGAAAAACCACTTTTCGCACTTGTGTTAGTGTTGAAAAACCACTTTTCGCACTTGTGTTAGTGTTGAAAAACCACTTTTCGCACTTGTGTTAGTGTTGAAAAACCACTTTTCGCACTTGTGTTGGTGCAGGAAACCACTTTTGCACTTGTATTAGTGTGGAAAAAACACTTTTTGCACTTGTGATAGTGTTGAAAAACCACTTTTCGCACTTGTGTTAGTGTTGAAAAACCACTTTTCGCACTTGTGTTGGTGCAGGAAACCACTTTTGCACTTGTATTAGTGTGGAAAAAACACTTTTCGCACTTGTGTTAGTGTTGAAAAACCACTTTTCGCACTTGTGTTAGTGTTGAAAAACCACTTTTCGCACTTGTGTTGGTGCAGGAAACCACTTTTGCACTTGTATTAGTGTGGAAAACCACTTTTCGCACTTGTGTTAGTGTTGAAAAACCACTTTTCGCACTTGTGTTAGTGTTGAAAAACCACTTTTCGCACTTGTGTTGGTGCAGGAAACCACTTTTGCACTTGTATTAGTGTGGAAAAAACACTTTTTGCACTTGTGATAGTGTTGAAAAACCACTTTTCGCACTTGTGTTAGTGTTGAAAAACCACTTTTCGCACTTGTGTTGGTGCAGGAAACCACTTTTGCACATGTATTAGTGTGGAAAAACCACTTTTCGCCCTTGTGTTAGTGTTGAAAAACCACTTTTCGCACTTGTGTTAGTGTTGAAAAACCACTTTTCACACTGGTGTTGGTGCAGGAAACCACTTTTGCACTTGTATTGGTGTGGAAAAAACACTTTTTGCACTTGTGATAGTGTTGAAAAACCACTTTCCGCACTTGTGTTAGTGTTGAAAAACCACTTTTCGCACTTGTGTTGGTGCAGGAAACCACTTTTGCACATGTATTAGTGTGGAAAAACCACTTTTCGCACTTGTGTTCGTGTTGAAAAACCACTTTTTGCACTTGTGTTAGTGTTGAAAAACCACTTTTCGCACTTGTGTTGGTGCAGGAAACCACTTTTGCACTTGTATTAGTGTGGAAAAACCACTTTTCGCACTTGTGTTAGTGTTGAAAAACCACTTTTCGCACTAGTGTTAGTGTTGAAAAACCACTTTTCGCACTTGTGTTAGTGTTGAAAAACCACTTTTCGCACTTGTGTTGGTGCAGGAAACCACTTTTGCACTTGTATTAGTGTGGAAAAAAACACTTTTCGCACTTGTGTTAGTGTTGAAAAACCACTTTTCGCACTTGTGTTAGTGTTGAAAAACCACTTTTCGCACTTGTGTTGGTGCAGGAAACCACTTTTGCACTTGTGTTGGTGCAGGAAACCACTTTTGCACTTGTATTAGTGTGGAAAAACCACTTTTCGCACTTGTGTTAGTGTTGAAAAACCACTTTTCGCACTTGTGTTAGTGTTGAAAAACCACTTTTCGCACTTGTGTTGGTGCAGGGAACCACTTTTGCACTTGTATTAGTGTGGAAAAACCACTTTTCGCACTTGTGTTGGTGCAGGAAACCACTTTTGCACTTGTATTAGTGTGGAAAACACACTTTTCGCACTTGTGTTAGTGTTGAAAAACCACTTTTCGCACTTGTGTTAGTGTTGAAAAACCACATTTCGCACTTGTGTTGGTGCAGGAAACCACTTTTGCACTTGTATTAGTGTGGAAAAAACACTTTTTGCACTTGTGATAGTGTTGAAAAACCACTTTTCGCACTTGTGTTAGTGTTGAAAAACCACTTTTTGCACTTGTGTTAGTGTTGAAAAACCACTTTTCGCACTTGTGTTGGTGCAGGAAACCACTTTTGCACTTGTATTAGTGTGGAAAAAACACTTTTTGCACTTGTGATAGTGTTGAAAAACCACTTTTCGCACTTGTGCTATTGTCGAAAAACCACTTTTCGCACTTGTGTTGGTGCAGGAAACCACTTTTGCACTTGTATTAGTGTTGAAAAACCACTTTTCGCACCTGTGTTAGTGTTGAAAAACCACTTTGCGCACTTGTGTTAGTGTTGAAAAACCACTTTTCGCACCTGTGTTAGTGTTGAAAACCACTTTTCGCACTTGTGTTGGTGCAGGAAACCACTTTTGCACTTGTATTAGTGTGGAAAAAACACTTTTTGCACTTGTGTTAGTGTTGAAAAACCACTTTTCGCACTTGTGTTAGTGTTGAAAAACCACTTTTCGCACTTGTGTTGGTGCAGGAAACCACTTTTGCACTTGTATTAGTGTGGAAAAAACACTTTTTGCACTTGTGATAGTGTTGAAAAACCACTTTTCGCACTTGTGTTCGTGTTGAAAAACCACTTTTCGCACTTGTGTTGGTGCAGGAAACCACTTTTGCACTTGTATTAGTGTGGAAAAACCACTTTTCGCACTTGTGTTAGTGTTGAAAAACCACTTTTCGCACTTGCGTTAGTGTTGAAAACCACTTTTCGCACTTGTGTTGGTGCAGGAAACCACTTTTGCACTTGTATTAGTGTGGAAAAAACACTTTTCGCACTTGTGTTAGTGTTGAAAAACCACTTTTCGCACTTGTGTTAGTGTTGAAAAACCACTTTTCGCACTGGTGTTGGTGCAGGAAACCACTTTTGCACTTGTATTAGTGTGGAAAAAATACTTTTTGCACTTGTGATAGTGTTGAAAAACCACTTTCCGCACTTGTGTTAGTGTTGAAAAACCACTTTTCGCACTTGTGTTGGTGCAGGAAACCACTTTTGCACATGTATTAGTGTGGACAAACCACTTTTCGCACTTGTGTTAGTGTTGAAAAACCACTTTTTGCACTTGTGTTAGTGTTGAAAAACCACTTTTCGCACTTGTGTTAGTGTTGAAAAACCACTTTTCGCACTTGTGTTGGTGCAGGAAACCACTTTTGCACTTGTATTAGTGTTGAAAAACCACTTTTCGCACCTGTGTTAGTGTTGAAAAACCACTTTTCGCACTTGTGTTAGTGTTGAAAAACCACTTTTCGCACCTGTGTTAGTGTTGAAAACCACTTTTCGCACTTGTGTTGGTGCAGGAAACCACTTTTGCACTTGTATTAGTGTGGAAAAAACACTTTTCGCACTTGTGTTAGTGTTGAAAAACCACTTTTCGCACTTGTGTTAGTGTTGAAAAACCACTTTTCGCACTTGTGTTGGTGCAGGAAACCACTTTTGCACTTGTATTAGTGTGGAAAAACCACTTTTCGCACTTGTGTTAGTGTTGAAAAACCACTTTTCGCACTGTGTTAGTGTTGAAAAACCACTTTTCGCACTTGTGTTGGTGCAGGAAACCACTTTTGCACATGTATTAGTGTGGAAAAACCACTTTTCGCACTTGTGTTAGTGTTGAAAAACCACTTTTCGAACTTGTGTTAGTGTTGAAAAACCACTTTTCGCACTGGTGTTGGTGCAGGAAACCACTTTTGCCTTGTA